>NC_045554.1:14689347-14719347 GCF_009769535.1 Thamnophis elegans
CATGGCTTGGTGGACATGGCATGGAATGGCTTGGTGGGATGGCTTGGTGGGTATGGTAGGGGAAGGATGTTGCAAAATCCCTATTCCCTCCTGATCATCTGGGACTCAGGAAGCAGAGAATAGATGGGGGTGGGGCCAGTCAGAGCTGGTATTTGCTAGTTCTCCAAAATACTCAAAATTTCTGCTACTGGTTCTCCAGAACAGGTCAGAAACTGCTGAATACCACCTCTGCTCATGATCCTCAAAACAATATAGAATATAGACTCACAGGGATGGAAGGGACCTTGGAGGTCTTCTAGTCAAATCCCCTGCTCAAGGTTGAAGACCCTATACCATTTCAGTCAAATGGTTGTCCAGTCTATTTTTGAAAACCTCCAGTAATGGAGCACCCACAACTTCTGAAGGCAAGTTGTTCCATTGATTAATTGTTCTCAGTGGCAGGAAATTTATCCTTACTTCTAGGATATATCTCTCTTTAATGATCTTCCACCCATTACTTCTTGTCCTGTCCTTTAAAGTTTTGCAGAATAAGTCAATCCTCTTTTCTCTAAAAGTGCCTCTCAAGTACTAGAAGACAGTGATCATGTTCTCCCTAATCTTCTCTTCATTAGGCTAGACATATCTAGCTCCTCCAACCATTCATTATGCAATTTAGCCTCCAGATTCTTTATTATTTTTATGGCTCTTCTCTCCACACTTTCTGAACACCGTATCTACTGAATGGCAGTCACCACTGAAGCTAGATGTACAAAGTAAGCAAGAAGACTTTAACGGAGATATATAGGAACCATTTTCTAGGCAAAAGGGGGCGGAAGCACTTTTTAAACCCAGAAGATTTAAATTCAGTGTATCATAATAATGAGGAGGCACAGCTCAATCAGGCTTGCAAGATTTTGTTTTCATAGCCTATTCCAATAAAATGTTTTTAACTTTCCTATACAGTTAATATCCTGGTCAGTTCTAACTAGTGGGGCTGATAGTAGTTCAGGCCTCATTGTCTCCAGCTGCCTTCAGTCACATTTTCAAAGCTATTTGGGCCACCCTGAAAGAAGGGGGCAGATGGGATATAATGGATGAAGATCTTTCACAGAAGGAGGGGTTAGACAGACTGCAATTTGGCTTTATTATTTAACTAGCCGATAACCCAACGTTGCCCAGATATTTATTTATGGAGGGGGGGGGGGAAATGTCCGGAGCAAACGTAATTTTTAATGTTGGATTTTCCCCCTTACCAAGGGAGCCCCCTTGTGAAGTACTTTGAAGCTGTTACCATGGCAATTCCACTACACTGCACAGCAGAAGCCAGTATGGCACTATGGCACAACAGGCTGCATCTCAACAGAAGACATACACCAAAGGGTGTTAGAGGTGTCTTACCCTCAGAATATTTTTTTCCAGAGTGTAAGTTATCAGTATACCAAGTTTGGTTGAAATTTCTCGAGGTATTCAAGAGAGATGCTGGAACATATTATTTCTCTCACACACACACATACCAAAGTGAATCAAGATGGGTCGATCTTGAGTTTGTTTCTCATCCCTTCCTCTCTATCCAGGTTAAGTTGGTACTTCTTGGATAACAAGATTAAGAAGGTTGCTTGGTTAAGAAGGAATTTGTTGAATTCCTACTTCAAGGCTATCTTCATACTTTTCTACAATGAGGGCCCCAACCAGAATAATTCAACATCTGGGTTGGTATATATTGGCAAAGATAGATATAACAGCAAAAACAGCTGAAACGCAGCACTTATATACTAGTGGTGGGATTCAAAAATTTTACTACTGGTTCTGTGGGCGTGGCTTGGTGGGCGTGTCATGGCTTCATGGGTGTGGCATGGCTTCATGGGCGTGGCAGGGGAAGGATACCGCAAAATCCCCATTCCCTCCCGATCAACTGGGACTCGGGAGGCAGAGAATATATGGGGATAGGGCCAGTCAGAGGTGGTATTTACTGGGTCTTGGAACTACTCAAAATTTCTGCTACTGGTTCTCCAGAACTGGTCAGAACCTGCTGAATACCAGCTCTGCTATATACTGTAGTGCCTTACTGTAACTTCTTAAAGCAGCTGCATCTTTTGCCAAGATGGCTGTAGCTGTGAAACTATCCTGGGGAAAGGTGTATTTAAGAAGTAAACAGGTTGAATATGCATAGTAACTTTATCTGCTTCATGTGCCTGCAAGAGTTTTTTCTAAGCAGCTACTACTTAAGACACATTGCCTTTTGGTCTGGATACAATATTCATCAAGATTTGTGAACTCGGACAGCTGTTAATCCATGACTTTGTGTAGTCCATCATTATTTAGCATTTCCTAAATTGATATATACAGTAAAAAGGAGCATTTAGGTTGCCTGAAGCTTCTGAATGAAAGACAGGGCATGAATCAAATAAATAAACCTTTGGCCACAAATCCATTGCATATGTGCACTACAAATCAAATTAAATCCTTATTACAGTCAAAGATCAGCAAAAGGGAGGAGGGATACAGTCAATTAGAAAGCATAGAAAATACATCAAGGTCAAAAATGCAATAAAAAGCTAAAAGATATAAAGCAGAATTATATTAAAAATGTCTTTAAAATTCTAAAAGGAGAGGAGGAGCTTTAAATGGATGTAGGACAGCATAACAGATGGACAGAGTTGGAAGGGACTTTGTAGGTCATCTAGTCCAACCTTCCCCTCTGCCCAAGCAGGAAACCCTAACCCATTTCTGACAAATAGCAGTGCAGTCTCTTCTTGAAAGCTTCCAGTGATGAAGCTCCCACAACTTCTGAAGGCAACTTCTGTTCCATGGGTTGATTGCTCTCACTGTCAGAAAGTTCCTCCTTATTTCCAGGTTGAATCTCTCCTTAATCAGTTTCTATCCATTATTCCTTGTCTGCCTTTGGAAAATAGCTTGACCCCCTCCTCTGTGTGGCAGCCCCTCAAGTATTGGAAGGCTTCTATCCTGTCTCCCCTGGTCCTTCTCTTCCCTAGATGAGCCATGCCCAGTTCCTGCAACCATTCATCGTATGTTTTAACCTCCAATCACCTTGGTTGCTCTTCTCTGCACTCTTTCCAGAGTCTCAACATCTTTTTTATAGTGTGGTTGGTTATGGCAGGCCAAAACTATCACAATGATGTCAACAACACTTATTGTGCTCTCAAAACAGAGGGACCTAAAGTAGTTCGCTATTCTTTTCATTGTTTTCTAAATTCAACCATCCAAGCCCAATTTGTTCTTTAATTTGGTTGCAGGAGTCGTGTACATCTTAAATACGTAAATCCCACATTTTTAAAAATGGGAGCAGATCTCAGGGAACTTAGTTCAGCGTGCAGCCATGTTTCTCACCTCAGCAACCTTAAATTGTGAGGACTTCAGCTCCCAGAATTCCCCAGCCAGTGTGCTGGTTAGGAATTCTGGAAGCTCGAAGTCCATCTCTCTTAAAATTGGTGTGGTTGAAGGACATTGCTATGGAGGACTGAAGTACAATCCAAAACAGAGAAAAGAATAAATAGGAAAAAAATAAAAACAATTTGGTTATCAATTCTTTAAGTGAAAAACTGCATAATTCTCTGTTGTGGCCCAGCAGGAGCAGTTGGAGCTTCCATCAGACTCCAACAGCGAGGGGCCCTATGAGTCTGCTCTGGAGGATGTGGAGGACCCTGGACAGGGTTCTGACTCCGAGCAGGGTGCAGAGAGGCTGGTTGGCCACCAGGAGGCGCCTGAGCCTTGGCGCAGTGGGGAGGAGACAAGAGAGTATGATCCTGATGTCATGCATTGGAGCAGTGGGGAGGAGACTAAGGAGTGTGATCCTGACGTCATGCATTGGAGCAGTGGGGAAGAGACAAGGGAGTTGGTCCTGGATGACTGGCAATGGGGGGCTAATAGGCGTAAAGAACAGTTATGCAGTTACAGGAGATAATTGAACTCAGGTGGTGGTAATTAGGCTCTCCCAAGACTATAAAAGGAATGGCTTTCCACACACTCGTCGCAGGAGTCAGAGTATTTACTAGAGCTGGAAAAGCTATCATGGCTCTCTTGGCAGGCTGGATTGCTGCCAAGGTCAGTCTGTGCTGGATTGCTGCCAAAGTCTAGTCTGTGTGTTAATAAATCTTTGAAGTACCTTTGTCTCGGCGTGCTTTGGTGTAGGACCGGGGGGTGGTGGTGGTGGGGTCAGAACAATTCTCCTACTGGTGATATGGCTCCATTTCTAGAATTTGGCCCTATATAAGAATGTTACAGGATACAAGGCTTCATATGCAGGTAGTCCTTGAGTTACGACCATAATAGAGCCTAGAATTTATCTTGTATGTCACGATGGTTGTAAATCAAGGTAGTCATGCGATTTACCCAACTTTATGACATTCCCCCCCCCCCACAGCCGGTAAGCGAACACCAAGGTTGTTCCTGAATGTGGCACTCATTAAGTCAACCTACTGTCCAAAGTTGGCAGTTTTCCCCAGAAAGTGGAAGGAAATTCTACTTTCCGACAAAATAATGTCATCAACGGCATTCACATGATTGCAGCACACTTGCAAATAAATTAATGCTGCACCATGTGAAATACTATCAAGGTATAGGAACTTCAAATCCAGATCATAAGTACAGGTAGTCCTTGACTTATGACCACAATTGAGCTCAAATTTTGTGTTGCTAAGCGAGACAGCTGATTTTTCATTTTACAACCTTTCTTGCCACAGGTGTTAAATGAATCACTGCAGTTGTTAAGTTAGTAACATGGATGTCGATTGAATCCGGCTTTTTCATTGACTTTGCTTGTTGGAAGGTCGCAAAAGAGGGTCCCATAACCCTGGGATACTGCAACCGTCATGAATATGAGTCAGCTGCCAAGTGTCTGAATTTTTGGACACGTGACCATGGGGACGCTGCAACCATCGTAACTGTGAAAAATGGACGTAAGTCACTTTTTCAGTGCCATTGCAATGTCAAACAGTTGTCAGGTTTGAAGGGTTAATGAAAACAGCCAAACACAGAAACAGTTTGTAAATGCAGTTTGTATTCTTCCTCCGGCACAAACTGAACAACAAGTTCAATAAGGCAATGAATAAATTGTCAGAGCTGCCACCCGGTGCTCCCCACCATCTTTTATAGTTACTTAGTAATTAAGATAACCTGCACTCCATGTGTGTGCATACCCATCCCCTCATAACCCAGAACGAAAACCACCTGGCAATTAATCATGGATTGTTGTCAATCAGTTACAACAACTGATTGTAGTTGTACAATCAACCAAAGCTATTGCACTGATCAATAGTTTTGTAGATTACTCAGGCTGCTTGTGGAGGAGGGAAGCCTGGTGAGTCTTGGCAGCTGCCCCGGTTTTCTCCCCTGAATGGCAGCTCCTGGCCTCTGGGCTGGCCGGAGCTGACAACAGTCACTAAACAAACAGTTGTTAAGTCGAGGATTACTTAGACCCATGATGGCGAACCTATGTCACGCATGCCCAAAGTGGCACACAGAGCCATGTTGGCTGGCACACATGCCATCGCCCGTTCCTCTTCCAGGTTTCTGGCGTGCATGCGCACACGACAGTCAGCTGGCCTTTGTGCATGCAGCAGTGCCAGAAACCAAAAGAGGTGGCCTTCCATTTTCCGGCATCAGCATGCACACTGCCCAGCTGGTCGGTGCGTACGCATGTGCGCCAGTAACCAGAAGACTTGCTGGCCAGGGTGCATGCGTGTCCCGGAAACCGGAAGATCATTTTCCAGCGCACACATGCCCCCTGGGCAGCTCCTCTTCCTGGTTGTGGCCCAGACGAGTGAGCGTGTATGCAAAGTGCTCCCTTTTCGGCACTCGGTGCTGAAAAGGTTTGCCATCACTTTGCATGCACGCTTTTGTGTGGTCCATTCATATTTTCAAATAGTCACCAAGTGTCTGCGTATAAATGGAACAGGATCTGTAGGGCTCCAGAAGTTCTACATAGTTCAGTGATTACTTAAGATGTTAATATTTGAGATGCTGTTTTCATACCACTATTCTCCTTCAAGGAGAATAAGCCATGGGAGTGATAAAAGCAAATCTCTCAAATATATTAATGGTAGTATGTATGTATGTATGTATGTATGTAGAGAGAGGGGGGGGGGGAGAGGGAGAGGGAGAGGGAGAGGGAGAGAGAGAGAGAGAGAGAGAAGAAAAACCCATTGGATTAAGTAATTCTCTGAACATGTTTGAAGTGATCTACTTCTCTAGTAGTTTTATTTTGGCTTGTTTCTTTTCCCCCGCTCTCTTCAACAACTTACTGACAGATCAGCAACTTCCCAAATGTGTTTTACTATAGTAGTATTTAAAGCAACAGATTTCATTCGTAAGTGGTTTAGAATGCTCCCTCACTCATTTATAGCGAATTTAGGCTGGTATTTTGAGAGCAATAAATGTATTTTCATTGACATGGGAAAGGTAAGCCAACAGATTTGATATAGATAGAGAAGGAGAATGTAGATTGTCTTTACTCATAATGCAATAGAGTCGAGAGTGAAAACAACAACCACAAACTAGTTTATGATTGCAATGGATACTATCACAGGGCCTCTGGAAGCTATTAATAAGAATATAGGTAGTCCTCAATTTATGAGCACAATTGAGTCCAAAATTTCTGTTGCTAAGTGAGACAGTTCCTAAGTGAAATTTTCCCCATTTTGCTACTTTTCTTGCCAAAGTTCTCAAGTGAACCGCTGCAGTTGTTAAGTAAGTAACATAGTCATTAAGTGAATCTGGCTTCCCCATGGACATTGCTTGCCAGACGTTTGCAAAAGCTGATCATATGACCCAGGATGCTGCAAGCATCATAAATATAAGACAGTTGCCAAGCAGTGGCTATTGATGCTCCCTCCCAAAGATGGTCCAGCTATTCCATCTCTCAGCCTGGGGGTGAAATTATACGCCCCTCAGAGAGGGTTCGCAATTTGGGAGTCCTCCTGGATCCACAGTTGACTCTAGAATACCATCTGTCGGCTGTGACCAGTGGGGGGCTTTGCCCAGGTTCGCCTGGTGCACCAATTGCGACCCTATCTGGACCAGGAGGCCCTTCGGATAGTCACTCACGCCCTCGTCACCTCAAGACTGGACTACTGTAACGCGCTCTACATGGGGCTGCCCTTGAAGAGTGTTCGAAGACTTCAGCTTGTCCAGAATGCAGCCGCCAGAGCGATTGTGGGTGCATCTCAGTACACCCACCTTAAACCTATCCTCCGCGAGCTGTACTGGCTGCCCATTGGTCTCCGGACACGTTTCAAGGTGCTAGTCATTACTTTTAAAGCCCTACATGGTATCGGACCTGGTTATTTGAGAGACCGCCTCCTGCCAGTCACCTCCCAAAGACCTATTAGATCCCACAGACTAGGCCTCCTCCGAATTCCATCTGCCGGCCAATGTTGGCTGGCAACTCTCTGGGGGAGGGCCTTCTCTGTGGCTGCTCCGGCCCTCTGGAATGATCTCCCCGTTGAGATCTGGACCCTTACCACCCTTCCGGCCTTCTGCAAAGCAACTAAGACAGGACAGGACTGGGGCTGTTGAACCATCCAGCCCCCTTTGAGGTTATGACTGTTGTTGTATTTTAAATTTCTGTTTTCTATTTTTATTTTTGTACCCCCTCCCCTTCTGATTGTTAGCCGCCCTGAGTCTTCCGGGAATAGGGTGGCAAACAAGTCAAATAAAACCTAAACCATCTGAATTTTGATCATGTGATCATGGTCATTGGTGTGAAAAACAGTCATAAGTTACTTTTTCAGTACCGTCGTAACTTCAAACAGTCATTAAATGAACTGTTGTAAGTCCAGGACGTCCTGAGATGAGGACCTTTAAGTCCATCTCCCAAATAACACAGGGGTAATCTTTTGCTAGGTTAAATCTCAAATCTTCCAATACTTCATAGACCAAGAAAACTATCACATCATTGGGTAAATTCTAAACAATGGTTGGCTTAGTTTATGTTTAGATTTAGGTTTATTTGATTTATATGCCGCCCTTCTCCCAAGGACCCAGGGCGGCGTACAACATTAAAAGAAACATATAATACAAAAGTTAAGAAGAAATTAAACAGGATATCCCAAACCCAATTAAAATGGACAATGACACATTTTTTTAAGAGAATTCAAATTAAAATTAACAGTAATCAATAATTTGATTTGTTTTGTTCAGGCCAGGCTGGCTTGCTGGAAAAGCCAACTTTTTAGGGCGCGTTGGAAGGAGCGGAGGTCGGGGATTATACGAAGCTCCAGGGGCAGCTCACTCCAGAGGGAAGGCGCTCCCACAGAGAAGGCTCTCCCCCTGGGGTTCACTAGCTGACACTGTCTGGCCAACAGCACCCTGAGAAGGGTGCTGTTGGCCAGACAGTGGGATTCTGTGGGATCGCACTGGATGATGGGAGGCTACCGGTGGCAGTAGGTGGTCTCGCAGGTACCGTGGGCTAAGCCATGGGGCGCTTTAAAGGTCATAATTAGTACCTTGAATCGCACCCGGAAGACAACCGGCAACCAGTGCAGGCCGCCTAAAAGGGGCGTAACATGGGAGTACCTGGGTGCCCCCATGACAACCCGCACAGCCACATTCTGGACCAGTTGAAACTTCCGGGTGCTCTTCAAGGGCAGCCCCATGTAGAGAGCGTTACAGTAGTCCAGGCAAGAAAGGACGAGGGCATGAGTGACTGTGCACAGAGCATCCCGATCCAGAAAGGGGCGTAACTGACATACCAGGCGAACCTGGTAAAAGGCCCCCCTGGTCATGGCCATCAGGTGTTCTAAACTAAGCCGCGTATCCAGGAGGATGCCCAGATTGCAGGCCCTCTCTGAGGGGGCTAAAATTTTTCCCCCTATCATCAAAGATGGAACAAGATGCACAAATCGGGATGATGGAAACCACAGCCACTCCGTCTTGGAGGGATTGAGCTTGAGCCTGTTCCTCCCCATCCAGATCTGCACAGCCTCCAGGCATCGAGACATCATGTCGAGGGCATCATTTGGGTGGTTTGGGGTAGAGATGAAAAGTTGGGTATCATCAGCATATTGATGATACCATACCCCAAAACCACGGATGATCTCACCCAGTGGTTTCATATATATGTTGAACAGGAGGGGTGAGAGAACTGACCCCTTGGGTACCCCACAAGTGACGTGCCTTGGGGTCGATCCCTGCCCTCCAGTCAACACAAATCCGACAGGTAAAACAGTGCCCCCCACTCCCAACCCCTCGAGTCATCGCAGTAGGATACCATGGTCAATGGTATCGAAAGCCGCTGAGAGATCTAATAGGACCAGGACAGAGGAACAGCCCCTATCCCAGGCCCGCCAGAGATCATCGACCAATGTGACCAATGCCGTCTCCGTGCTGTATCCGGGCCTGAAACACAACTGAAACGGATCCAGGTAGACAGCTTCATCCAGGGACTGTGGAAGCTGACGTGCTACCGCATTCTCAACAACCTTTGCTACAAAGCGAAGGTTGGAGACCGGACGATAGTTGGCTAAAGAAGCTGGGTCCAGGGAAGGCTTCTTAAGGAGGGGCCTCACCACCGCCTCCTTCAAGGCGGTGGGAAAGAACCCCTCTCTCAACAAAACGTTGGTAATCACCTGGAGCCAGCCTCGAGTCACCTCCCGGGAAGCCGAGACTAACCAAGAGGGACACGGGTCATCTCCACAAGATTCATACTCGTCGACTCGCCCAAATCTACCCAGTCATAGTCCAAGCCTGTCCGGATCTGAGCAATTTTATCCTGCAGATACTGAACAAATTCTTCAGCCCTACCCTGCAAGGGGTCTTTCCCAGCTTCTTGGTTAAGTAAGGAGCGGGTCACCCTAATCAGGGCAGCTGGGCAATTATCTGCGGACGTGATAAGAGTAGAAAAATGTTGCCATTTTGCCGCTTTTATCGCCACTAAGTAGGATTTAATATGAATCCTTACTAGTGTTCGATCAGATTCGGACTGGCTGGCCCTCCAACCACTCTCTAGGTGTCTTTTCCGGTGTTTCATATCCCGGATCTCCTTGGTAAACCAGGGAGCTACCCGGGATCGACACCGGGTCAGAGGCCACAAAGGCACAACATGATCCAAAGCCCCGGTGGCCGCCCTATCCCAGGCTTCCACTAGGGTTTCGGTCGAGTTGTGAGCAAGGGATTCAGGAAAAATCCCAAGCTCCATCAGGAAACTTTCAGGGTCCATCAGGTGCCTGGGGCGGAACCATCTAGTCGGTTCCGCCTCCCTGCGGTGAGGGGTAGCAGTATGGAAGTCAAGCCTGATGAGGAAATGATCCAACCATGACAAGGGTTGGATAGAAATATCCCCTAAATCTAGATCATTCATGCACTGCCCAGAGACAAAAATCAGGTCGAGCGTGTGTCCCCCATTATGAGTGGGGTCTTGAATTAACTGAGTGAGGCACAGTGACCTCCTGAGGTCTGAGACTTTCCCTAATAACCACCGCCACCCCCCCCCACCCCGTCCTGGGCTCTCGGCTGGTGAAATGCCCAGAAGCCAGGTGGGCATAATTCACTAAGGGGAACACCCCCCTCTTGGCCCACCCAGGTCTCCGTAATGCACCCCATGTCTGCTCTACTCTCTTGTATGAAGTCGTAAATGAGGGGAGCCTTATGTACCATGGACCTGGCGTTAATGTTTACTCTGCTAGTTGTTGTCAACTATAGGGGGGTAGAGTGCATATCCATTTCAAGGGCATTGAGCCAGCAATGCTGAAGAAATTTCCATGGTCAAGTGGCCAGCATGATGTCACGGAGCGCTGTTACTTTCCCACCAAAATGCTACCTATTTATATACTTGTATTTTCATGCTTTTGAACTGCTAGGTTGACAAGAGTTGGGGTGGGATAAGGATGGGTGCTTACCCCATTGCAGGGTGCTTGAATCTGGGTGTGTCAGCTTGCCAGTTGACAAGCCCAGTGTATTAACAGCTAAGCCACCACTCTGCCCTTTATGTTAATTATTTCTTCTTCTTCTTCTTCTTCTTCTTCTTCTTCTTCTTCTTCTTCTTCTTCTTCTTCTTCTTCTTCTTCTTCTTCCTCTTCCTCCTCCTCCTCCTCCTCTTCTTCCTCTTGTTCCTCTTCTTCCTCTTCTTCTTCCTGCTCTTCTTCTTCTCCCTCTTCCTCTTCCCCTTCCCCTTCTTCTTCTTCTTCCATATCCATCCTTGGACGTGATGGCACTTCTATTTTTATCCAAAAATTTCCAGGCCACAGGAAAAAGTGCTGTTGACTTTTGTCCAAACCGGTCCCTTAGATTTTGAAGCCATGAAGTTCTTCTTCTGCCTGGACCTTGTTTACCTTCAATCTTTACCAGACTCTCTGTTGGCTCTGACAGTCTGTTGGCTCTGACAGTCAACATAAGCCAAGTACAGACTTTGTACGCCCGCGCAAATTTTTAATTGGTATGTTGAGTGTATGGGAGTGTATGGATAGTGTGAATGACCCACTTTTATTATTATTATAGTTGTATTCTTTGTGTTTTAACCATAGCGTGGGGATTGTTTGTGTGAGTGCCTGAGTATGTTTGATTCGGAGGACCTGCCGGGGGATGCGGGAGTCACCGGGGTGGCTGGGGGAATTACGGCTACGGGAGAGGGTCGGAGCATTGCGGTCATAACAGGGAGGGGCAGATACGGCGGGGGCTTTAGGGCTGGCCATTACCGGGGAAGGAGGGCTCGCTACATCACAGAGATCCCTCCTTCCGGCCCTATGAGTCCCACTCCGAGGTCAGATGGTGCGGGTAATCGGGACCCTGGCCTCAGGCTGTTGTCGCTAAATGCCAGGTCTGTTGTTCACAAGGCTCCCCTCGTCCGGGACTTAATTTTAGACGAGAGGGCAGACCTGGCATGTATTACTGAGACATGGCTGGGCACGGAGGGAGGAGTCCCCCTCGTTGAGATGTGCCCAGATGGATTTCAGGTGCTGCATCAGCCGAGAGCCCAGGGAAGGGGTGGCGGTGTGGCTATTGTTATTCGGGAGTCTTTAGCACCTCGTAGGATCCCTGCTCCGGAGCTTGTCGGGTGTGAGTCCCTGCTGGTGAAGCTGGACTTCAAGGGTCAAGTGGGTTTGCTGCTAACGTACCTGCCTCCCAACTGCGTTGCAGCAGCCCTCCCCTCGCTCCTCGAGTCAGTAGCCGAGCTGGCAATTGAGTTCCCCAGGCTTATGGTTCTGGGGGACTTCAATTTGCCTTCGCTCGGTGAACACTCTGATGGAGCGCAGGAGTTCATGGCTTCCATGACAGCCATGGGCTTGACCCAGGTAATTCGGGGCCCAACTCATTCAGCGGGTCACACGCTCGACCTCGTATTCCTCTCGGAGCAGTGGACTTGTGATCTTGGTCTGAGGGGTAGTGAGATCATACCCCTGTCGTGGTCAGACCACTGCCTACTGAGGCTAGACTTCCGGAGGCCAAACCCCCACTGTAGGGAGGAGGAACCGACCAGGTGGTTCCGCCCCAGGCGTCTTATGGACCCTTTAAGGTTCCAGACAGAGCTTGGGGTTATTCCTGATACTCTCACCCACAGTTCGGCGGAGACTCTGGTTGCTGCCTGGCACTTGGCGGCATCGGAGTCCCTTGACCGAATTGCGCCACTACGGCCCCTCCGGGTCAGCGGATCCCGGAGATCCCCTTGGTTCACCGAGGAGCTCCGGGAGATGAAGCGCCGGAGGAGACGCCTAGAGCACCTATGGAGGTCCGATAAGTCCGAATCGAACCGAGCACTCCTGACAACATGCACCAAGGAATACATCAGGGCATTAAGGACAGCCAAAAGAACACATATTGCCACCTTGGTTGCGTCCGCCGAGTCTCGCCCAGCCGCCCTGTTTAGGATAACCCGCTCCCTCCTAAATAGGAGGGATGCGGGCGAACCCCTACAGGGTAAGGCTGAGGAAAAGGGGAATGGAGCTTGCAGGAGACAATTAGTTTGCTTAATTGGTTAATGACTCTCCGAGGCTCCTTGCCAAGTTTTGCAGATATCGGCCTGGCAGTTCTCCAAGACAGATAAGGTCTGTGGCTATAAATCCTCCCTTGAAAGACTTGGCTGGATGTGAATGAGCAGAATTCACAGTAAATTAATAAAAGGGTTTTTTGTCGGGATAAGGAGTTTGCTCCCAGGAAGCCTTGATCAGCACAGAAACCTACTATAAACTGAGTTTAGGCTTTTTGTTTAAAAATATGGAGTTTATTGAATAATTCATAATTGGCTAGTTACTTCAGCAGGCTCTACCATTTGTCATAATTCCCCTCAAAGTTTAAAGCTTAGATTCTTATGCTATGTTATAAACTATACAAGCCACATCATGACAAACAACGAATGATGTAAGGTGATGTATGAATCCTATTGAATGGTGCATTTTACCTATCTTATTTTTTGGTCAATCTCTGAAAATGGAATATGAAGTTCTTTACATAATCCGTTAAATACTTCAATGGACAGGTCAAATGCAGTCTGGCTTATTCCATTGTTGACAAAGCTGGGAAGACGGAAATCCTCTCTTCACTTAAGTGTCCATAATAATGTCAGATCAGTGCTTTCAGCCAGGATTTGATCCTGGATAATCTTCCCAGCAAGTGATCTAGCATGACCAAGGAAAACTTTTAAATTGGAGGATCATCATTGCTGTTGTTTTCATTTTGGTAGAGAATCGGGGAGATGACCTTGAAGGTAACAGGCAATAGGTATTAAATAAACAAAGGGGGCTGAATCATTCTCTTTAGTCCTGAGAAATAAAATTGTGTTTGGAAGAGACACAGGAAAATACCTTCCAAGATTCTGTTATTATAGTCCATTCCAATTCTGCGTATTTCTACTTTTCCTGTGGAGTCTGTTTCTTAATCTGGTCTATCCTAAAGGATTGAAAATTTCCATGGATAGCCGGCAACCAGGAAAGAAGATCATCCATCAATCTGGTGTCATCCACCCACACCCACCTACCCACCCACCCACATATCTGCTTTCCCAGCCATCCATCCCTCCCTCCCCTCACTCACTCACCCACACACCCACTCATCCATCCATCCAACACACATATCCACCCACCCACCCCATTCATCCACTTACCCACCTACCCACCCAACTACCTACACACTTACTCACTCACTCACCCACCCATCCATCCATCCACTCATTCACCCATCCATCCATCCATCCATCCATCCATCCATCCATCCATCCATCCATCCATCTCCTTGCTATCATTTCCCTGTGGTAGATTGCAGCCTTCCTTCATATCTTCTCATTTTGCTGATTTCTTGAGGGTGTAGTTCCAGATCACTTTCCATGTTCCAGTTACCCTGTTTCCCTGATGCTTCTTTGAACATGGGACTATGAAAAACAGGCTTCATGTTTATCTTTCTGTTCTGTACATGGATCTGCATGTACATTAAAAAATGGCAGAGAGAAACCAATTTCTCTCTCCAGGATAAGCAGCGACAAGGCCAAAATTATTGGACTCTCCCCTTGAGACAGGGATATTATGTCTTGGGTTTTGATCCGGGCAAGTTAAGAGCAGCAGGAAAAAAAGCCCCAGAATGCAAGTTAGCAAGAAACAAAAATGTCATGGTTCCAAGTAACACCACCACTGAAAGAAGACTCCAAGGATTGAAGTTCCTCAAAGTTCCATTTTATTAGAGATGCCATATTGGCACATCTGGGAAAACCCAAATTTGAAAGCTTCCAGGTTTTCCCCACCCAAATGAAAGTCCAAACCCCTGCCTAGCTCCCACATGTCGATCACATGGGCCAATCAAGCACTGTCCCAACTGGAGATGCCTTCCAGTCGCACCCCTCAAGGTACAGGGCAGGATGACCTTGACTGTCTGAGAAAGGAATGTTATTTTGACTATATCTACCCCACTCCATATAAATCCCCTTCCCAGTTTCCCACAGTAGAAAATAGGAAGAAGAGTGGCGGAAAAGATAAGAAAGGAAAATATTCTTTCTAAGCACTTATAATTTTACCACCTACATGCCAGAAGAATATTCTCAAGGTGTTTCTCCTTATATATTCAATTTGCTGAGTGAAACAACCAGGAACAAATCTATTATTACCAAGACATGCCATTTAGTTCAAAAAAAAAATTTATATAGAAGATTTTAAGGTGAGCCTTACCTTCCAAAATCATTCCTTATCTCAATCATTTGTATTTAACTTTCATTAAATGGATCTTTTTATCAATACAATTCCTCTTTTTATCAATACATTCATTTTTGTTCAGAGTTTCCTTGACACATTTTGCTTCTGATCCTGATTGGCAAACTCTTGTTGCAAAATTCAAAGAAACGAGGATTCTAAATAGCCTTTTAGTTTTATTTATTTACTTTTTTTATAAAAAAAACCTGTGTGCTTTTGAAAATGTAGGACTGGTTCGTGTGAAAACTAAAACTGAACTGAATTTTCCCTGTTGCTAATTATTTGGCTGTTTTTGCAGGATTTTTTCAGTATTTTACATGTGCACTAAAAGGCAGAATAATAGATCAAGACCACAAAAAGGACTGGATTATTTACCTACTTTTCTTTGCCTTCCTAGATGGTGAGCTGGCCTCCATTATGGACTTAGGCTAAATTTTAAGAATTATTTTTGATGGGCTATTGTGCTATTAAGAGAAAGTGGGTGGGGTTATTATCACTTTTTCTTTATACAATCTTTTGCTACCCCTTGAAAAATAATGGAGAAGATACAGAACACCACTTGTTTTCCTCTTTCCCCTCCCTTGTAATAAAATTTAAAATAACACTGCCTGGGTTTAAACATAGTTTAAAAGTTTTATGTCTTTTGTTTGACTTGGTTTACCACATCATGCGGTGTGTATGCTGCCAAACCAGTACAGAATCACAGAGGCTGACAAAAACGATCAATAAAAACATCCGTAATGGATTAAAAAAAAACAACCACAGTAAATATGAATAAATTATAAGGACCAATAAGTAATCCAAGTTATAACAATACAAGGTTAAATTCTAATAATAGCGACAACGAAACATGAATAAAGCAAACTATAACAAAACTGAGTAGAGAAATCGATATAATAATCCAAAGTGTGAAATAAATTTATAATTCATTTTAAAGGCATAAAAATATAAAGACAGTGGAAACAAATTGTTCAACCAAATGCAGTTTGGAAAAGCTGTGTTTTGCACTAATGCATTTTATGAGTGGCTTTCGAAAGGAGGTGCAGCTGGAGTCCACTGGAGTAGATAAGTAGTCAAGAAATGATGAAGGCTTAAACCTCCATTGTAACGTCTGAATGATACTGGCAGTGAAGCAACTGTTTGCAAAACCTCTTTTGGCCATAGTTTCCATCTGCCAATCACCAATCATCACAAACACTTCTAAGTCCATATGTGTTCTGACCGAGGCTTCCCCAAATAGCACCAAGCAGATTCCTGGCCCCGACAAAACCCCTTTTATTAAACAAATGTGAATTCCTCTTATTCACATTCAGCAAAAGCCTAGCAAATCGTCTTTCAAAGGCGAAGTTATGACCACAGACTTCATCCACCTTGGAAAGCTGCCATGTAAATATTTTCAAAACATAGTGCTGTGCAAGGAAAGACTGGGCACAGAGTCTATGAGACTGAAGGACAGATCTTCACACTCTTGATGCAAACTAACAAGCAAATGAATGAATTGTTTCCTGGAAAAGCCCACTCCGCTTTCGCTCCTCTTTTATTTCCTATGAGAGGGGCCATTCACAGTCCACCTGTGGCTTTACTCCCAAGTCAACCCTGATTTCTTAGCTGTTCTTTTCTTCTGGCAGCTCTGCGCATGTGCAGGAACAGACTCCAGCTGTTCCTCTGCGTCACTGCTGTCTAGTTCCGAAGGCAGCTGAGAAGTGCCAGACGGTCTTGGACCCATCTCTGCTTCTGGTGCAGAGCCCTCATCTGAGCCTTCTGCAGCCTCCAGGACTGGCCCATGCTCCTCCCCAACCTCCTCACTGTCCGACTCTGCTGCCAGCTCCACCACAACAATATGCTCCTTCAGAGGTAGTCCATTTCACTGAGAAAGCAGGTTGCATAGAAAATAAAAGAATAACAGCTTTGGAAGAGACCTTGGAGATCTTCTAGTCCAACCCTCTGCACAAACAGCAGACCCTCTATCATTCTGGACTAATGATTGGGTAGTCTCTTCTTAAAAAAAAACATCCAATGATGGAGCACCCACGACTTCTGAAGGCAACCTGTTCTACTGGTTAATTGTTCTCAATGTCAAGGAATTGTTGATAGAAAATCTTGATTAGACAAGCAGAAACCCCATCTTCCTTGGGTTTAGTGTCAATCCATGTGGTCCTATCTAGGCCCCTGCAAGATTTACACCACATCACCAAGACATTGTATAAATTCAATCCTTTAGAACATAAGGAGGATGACCTTAATAGAGATATGCAGCAACTGCTTCCTAGGCAACAGAATGATGAAAACAACTTTTTAAAGTCTGAAAAATGGGATCACTTACAGAAGTCACTGAGGAATAGGGAAAGGGAAAGGTTCCCCTCATACATATGTGATAGTTGTTCCCGACTCTAGGGGGTAGTGTTCATTTCCATTGCAAAGCCGAAGAGCCAGTGCTGTCCAAAGATGTCTCCGTCTTCAGACAGTGCTGGGTGGCATGACTAAATGCCAAAGGCACATGGAACACTGTTACCTTCCCACCAAAGGTGGTCCCTATTTTTCTACTTGCATTTTTTACATACTTTCAAACTTCTAGGTTGGCAGAAGCTGAGACAAGTAATGGGAGTTCACTCCATTATGCGGTGCTAGGGATTTGAACTGCCAAACTGACAACCTTTCTGATTCACAAGCTCAGCATCTTAGACACTAAGCCACCCCATCCCTTCTGAGGAATAGACACCTCCCTAATTCAGAGGAGTATAAGAAGGGGAGGAAATACAGCAGAATCAGACATGCAAAATTCTGTTATTATGGTCAATCTCAAGAAAGGTAGAATTTACCTTCCTGTGCAGTTGATTTCCTGGTCTACCCTATGTAGGGGGAATAATATTCATTGCAGCTTCTAAATCATGCTTTTTTTTAAAAAAATGAATGAAGTCACTATGTCTTTTTCAATGAACAATAGCACAGTGTAAACACGCCGTAATTCTATTGTGCAATTCCTAACGCATTGATGGGTTGCTGTTTATTATCCGCCATGAACTAGATAGAATGTGTAACCAAGTATATGCTATTCCATTACTGGAGACAGGAATTACCCTGTTCTACAAAGCAATAGACTAGCGATTTGCACCCTTTCACCCTGAAGCTAAGTACGTTCCACAAATATCGCTAGGTGAAAACCTCTAGCTAACACCAGCTGATCTCAAAACAGCCAAGTTGGGCTTGACATGATGTGTAATTAGACGAGACACTCTGTAAATCTCTGAGTTTTAAAGTAGACTAGGAAGTGGAAAATGCATCTTGGCTAAGTCCACTTGTCTTGTGGCTGGAGTTGAAGTTTATTCAGGAAAGCTTTAGCTGTTCACAGGGCCATAGCATAGACAAAAAATGGTTGATCCTTCCTGAGATCCACTCAGTCGATCAATCAATCCATCAGTCAATCCCTGATTGATCCACTCAATCGATCAATCCATCAGAATCACTGATTGATCCACTCAATCAATCAATCTATCACTCAATCACTGATTTATCGACTAGGGCTAGAGGATTTTGCAATCCTCTCTGAAAAACCCTGGCATCGTTTTCTCCCTTTCCTGTTATTTTTTCTAAGTGAATTCACAGGTTCTCAAAAATTTCAGCAGCATATGAGTTTAAAAATATATGGGTTGTTTTCTGGAACCAAATGAACCAAACCAGATATACACAGAGATGCCAACAACACAGCACTTCCGTAATCAACATTATCCCTGTGTAACATGTGTGTAGCCTAAATTAGTTCACGTACACCATTTCAATTTAAGGTTTATATTCTTCCCTTTGGCAGGTTGCACTAGTAACATCACAGGAATTATGCTCCTCCATTAAGAGGCTAATAAAATACTTATTTTCTAAGCCACCAGCTCTCTGAAGATCCTTCATTATTTAAAAGCTCGCTTCTCTTTTGTTCCTTGGAGGCTCTCCAGATTGGGCTGCTCCCTAATTTTAAGAATATCATTCTGTCCTTCACCCCCACCCCCACCCCGCCAAAAAAAAACTTGGGGAATGTGATCTGTAACAATGCCATTGTTTCTGGCTTTGTGTGCTCTGTATTCTGGTTAATTATGTTTGACTTAAAACACACAAACAAATATGGCTTTGTTGTTGTTAGTTGCAAAGTCATGTCTGACCCATCACAACCCCATGGACAATGTTCCTCCAGACCTTCCTGTCCTCTACCATCCCCCGAAGTCCATTGAAGCTCATGCCGACTGCTTCGGTGACTCCATCCAGCCACCTCATTCTCTGTGGTCCCCTTCTTCTGGCCTCCATCTTTCCCAGCATGAGGCTCTTCTCCAGGGAGTCCTTCCTTTTCATTAGGTGGCCAGAGTCTTTGAATTTCCTCTTCAGGATCTGGCCTTTTAAAGAGCAGTCAGGGTTGATCTCCTCTAGGACTGACCGGTTTGATGGCCTTGCAATCCAAGGGACTCACAGGAGTTTTCTCCAGCACCAGAGTTCAAAGGCCACCATTCTTTGGTGCTCAGCCTTTCTTATGGTCCAACTTTCACAGCCATCTATTGCAACTGAGAAAACCAGTTTTGTAGAATTCATGAATTCATCTATTTTGCACAATGCTAAGGAAAAGAAAGACTAGGGGTAACGTGATAGCAGTGTTCCAATATTTGAGGGACTCCTACAAAGACAAACTATTTTCTAAAGCCACCCAAAGGTAAGATGAGAAACAATGGATGGAAACTAACCAATGAGAGAAACAACCTAGAACTAAGGAGGAATTTCCTAACATTTGAGAGCACTCAACCAATGGAAAAGCTTGCCTCCAGAAGTTGTTGTTGTTCCATCACTGGAGGCTTTCAAAAAGAGACTGGACAACCATTTATCTGAAATGGTATAGGGTCTCCTACTTCAGCAGGGGGTTGGACTAGAAGATCTCTAAGGTCCCTTCTGACTATTATTCTATGTTCTAAGACCATGAGAATACCCCAAAGGTTTGTGTTTTGGCTGTTAAAAGCACATGAAATGGTGAGGTAGAAAATCATCAGGTTTAGCATTAGAAAGAGCAGCATGTTATGCATTGAGCTGCTTTTCATGTTTTATTTGCTCAAATAGTGGCTTTAGTCTGGAGCAGGATCCTGGAATGAATTCCCCAATCCATTTCTCAAGGAAAATGAATAGTAGAATGGGTGGCATATAAATTTAATAAATGAATAAATACATAACTCCCAAATTGGTACAAATGGACTTATATCTAAAGTGAGTTTTGTCTATTCTTTTTTTTTTACTTAAAACTAGCTGATAACCTGGAATTGCCTTGGTATTTATTTATAGAGGGAAAATGTCCAGACCAAACATAATTTCTATTGTTGGATTTTCCCCCTTACTAGAGGGAAGTACTGTGAAGCTGTTACCATGGCAACTCCACTCTGCTGTACAGTAGAAGGCATTTTATGGCAATATAGTAGAAGCCATTTTAAGGAACAGCAGGCTGTATCTTAGCAGAACAGACACATTGAAGGGTGTTAAGAGTGTCTTACCTCCCCCACAGTATTTGTTTCCAGAGAGTAAGTCATCTGTGTACCAAGTTTGGTTGAAATTGCTCAAGGCGTTCCAGAGTTATGCTGGAACACACACACACACACACACACAGCGAGTGAGATCTCGCTGAAACGTTGCCAAGATAATCTCAATCTTACATGGGAAAACACCCGAATACAACAAGATATATCTATGCTGCATCACAACTGCTTTTTCAAACCTGGGGTGTCTCCAGCTGGATGGATTTCATTCCATTGTACAGGTAGTCTTGCTTAATGTTCACTCATTCAGTGACCATTCAAAATTACGATGACACTGAACAAGGGGGATGTATGATGGTTTCTCTCAGTTGTACCTGTCACATCATCTGTGATTATGATTCAGGTGTCTGGCAAGCAGCTTGCTATGATGTTGCAAGATCCTGAGTTCACATGAGCACTGTTTGTGACATTCATTACCAGCCTCCGATAAGCAAATTCCATGGGGAAACCAGCAGGAAGTCACAAATGTCCATCATGAGTTTGCAGGTCCCTACTGTGTAGGAGTTGCCTGATATCATCAACTAAAATTACTGCAATTGCCATTGTAAGTTGCCGCAGACATGTGAGGTTGTGCTTTATGACCGTGTTGCTTAGTGACCAAGTTTCCAGTCCTATTTACCAGAACTTATCTGTATTTGTCAAACAGCCCAGCCATTGCCCATAATTTTGGGGATTGAAGTCTCCTGTATCTTGAAGGTGCTTAGGTTTTAGAAACCTGCCCTGGAGTAAGAAATGCCAGTAAAAAGAGGTAGCATCCTACACAATGTGCAGTATCTCCTAGAATTACTCCTGAATGAGCTCTTTTAGGGGAGAGGCTATTCAGTTATGGAAGTGTTCCTGAACGGTATTACACATTGTTGTTCCTGCAGGGGTTTGAAACAAAATTTTGGAAAAAGTTCAGAGGAGAGCAACTAAGATGATCAAAGGCCTGAAGACTAAACCATATGAAGAATGGCTGCAGGTTTTGGATTTGGCTAGTCTAAAGAAAAGAAGAATTAGAGGTGACATGATAGCAGTATTTCAGTATTTGAGAGGCTGCCACAAAGAGGAATGGGTCAAATTATTCTCCAAAGCACCTGAGGGCAGGACAAGAAAAAATGGTTTGGAAACTAATCAAAGAGAGAAGCAACCTGAAATTAAGGAGAAACTTCCTAACAGTGAGGACAATTAACCAGTGGAACAGCTTGCCTTCAGAAATCATGGGTAGATGTTTTCAAGAAGAGACTGGATAGTCACTTAATTGAAATGATATAGGTCCTCCTGCTTGAGCAAGGGGCTGGACTAGAAGACCTCCAATGTTCTGTTCTGTTCTGTTCTATTCTATTCTATTCCATTCCATTCCATTCTACCCTACCCTATCCTATCATATTCTACTCTACTCTATTCTACTCTATTCTTCGTTATTTCATTTTTAATGTGGAATTTGCAACTGAAGTAACTGTACTGCTCATAGAAATATGTTGGGGTAGAAGAGATATCTTGTTTTAATTCCCCATTACCGCATTCTCCATTGATGTTGTTCTCATTTCTTGCACAACTCATATGTAACATCGCCTTAACTTGCTGTTAGCCATGTCCATCCTGAGATTATATTTTCCCCTTATTTCAGCTTTGTCCAATGATAAACTCCCAATGGGTTAAATGTATTGGGTTGTTGTCACCCACTATTACCTTAGAAATGATTGGCAGTACCTGGGAGCAGAGGTAAGATAGAGATCAGAGGCAGCAGATTTGATGCCAGTATTACATTTTGCTGACTGAAGGATGGATGGCGCCTACTTCAATTTAGCCATAGGGGAAAGACCTAAATGCACTGAAGAAAAGTAATATTTCCTACCTTAAACCAGCACTTTCCTGCTCTTGCTCTCTTGTATATCTACAATTATCCATTATCCTGAAGGTGAGATCAGGAGACTTGTGGGAACAATGGGTGTGTGATCAGTGAAGTGGTTGGGAAGTAATAGGAACAGAACATCAACTTTCTTTAGTTGTTTGACCATATAAAACTGGCACAAATAGATACAAAAAACCCTCAATAGGACAGGTTTATAGTAAGTTGTCAACCTTACAGTTGACCTCAATTTGATATAAATATTCTGTCTTGTTTGAAAAGGCCTTTGAAACAGAGTATTACTAACGATTTGCAGTTTTGTTCCTTAAGTTCACTGCAATCTGTAGAAAGTTATGAAGGATGTTGAAGTTAATTTTCAGGCCTATTGGCCAGTTTTCCTAGTAACCCCCCCCCCCCAGTTTTATTGACTATTCTATCCCTCTAAAGGTTGCCCAGTATTAGCCAGTTTCAGTTTCATGGACCTAGTCAATTGCACAATCTCAATACGTCTCCCTCTTTTATTCTCTCTTCCATTTTTCTCCTGGCATCTAAACAGATTGAACATATTAAAAGAGTTGGAAGGGATCTTGTAGGTCATTTAGTCCAACCCCCTGCACAAGCAGTAGACCCTATGCCATTTCTGACAAATGGCAGTCCACTCTCTTCTTGAAAGCTTCCAGGGTTGAAGCTCCCACAACTTCTGTTCCATTGGTTGATTGTTCACACTATCAGAAAATTCCTCCTTGATTCTACTTGAATCTTTCCTTGTTCAGTTTCCTCCCATTACTCCTTGTCTGACCTTCAGGTGCCTTGGAGAATAGCTTGACCCCTTCCTCTCTGGGCGAGCCCCTCAAATATTGGAAGACTACTATCATGTCTCCCATGGTCCTTCTCTTCACTAGATTAGCCACGCCCAGTTCCTGCAACCGTTCATGGAATGTTTTAGCCTCCAGTCCCCTAATCATTTTAGTTGCTCTTCTCTGCACTCTTTCTAGAGTCTCAACATCTTTTGTATAGTGTGGTGACCAAAACTGGATGCAGTATTTTAGGTGTGGTCTTACTAGGGCTTTACAGAGTGGTATTAGTACCTCCCTTGATCTTGATTGAATCCCTCTGTTAATGCAATTTAGGATTGCATTGGCTTTTTTGGCTGCTGCCGCACACTGCTGACTCACATTTAGCTGGTTGTCCACTAAGACTCCAAGATCCCTGGCACAGTGACTGACTGCTATTAATCCTGGTTTCACCCAGTCTGTATGTGTACTTTTGGTTTTACTTGCCTAAGTGTAGGACTTTACTTTTCTCTACACTGAATTTCATTTTGTTACATCTTCCCAAATGTATTTTAACCAAGGATATGCCAGGATGGGAATGGGGCAGAAAAAGTAATTTTAGCAAACCTGCAGATTCTTGGAGCTTTAATTGTGCTTCATGGGTGGATGTTTTCCCTGCTGGATGATGAGATACTAAAAGTGATGAAGCAGAGTCAGAGGAGACACCCAATCGTGTTCCTTGGAATGATTGCAGTCTCAAAAATCAGAACATCTTTCAGCCATGACCCAGAAGAAAAACAAGGACAGTGCATTTTTATAGCCTCATTGTTTTGGCATGATTCACGTATGGGGGAGGGGGAGGGAGGATGCTTTAACTAAATGTTGGGGGCAGAAGAAACGAAGTTCTTAATTGCACATGGAGAAAAGGGGTTTCCTTAAACATTGCCAAGAGTGCTTTTAGAGGAAAACACATTTTCAAACTGTGCTTAAAATGTGCAATCTGTTGTACAGTTAACAAGAGGGGATAGTCCTTGGGATTCAGATTTTGCTTCAAAATGGACTTATTTACTGCAAATGTTTAACTGCCGCATTCTTACACTGCTACACTAAAAATACAATCAGGATCAAAAGATATACAATAAAATGCAAAATAGAAACGCCAAATACAATTGCATGTCAGTCATTCAACAGTGTGGGGACACGGTTGCTCAGTGGCTAAGACGCTGAGCTTGTCGATCAGAAAGGTCAGCAGTTTGGCGGTTCGAATCCCTAGCGCCGCATAATGGAGTGAGCTTCCATTACTTGTCCCAGCTTCTGCCAACCTAGCAGTTCGAAAGCATGTAAAATGCAAGTAGAAAAATAGGGACCACCTTTGCTGGGAAGGTAACAGTGTTCCGTGCACCTTTGGCATTTAGTCATGCCAGCCAAATGACCACAGAGATGTCTTCGGACAGTGCTGGCTCTTTGTCTTTGAAATGGAGATGAGCACCAGCCCCTAGAGTCGGGAACGACTAGCACATATGTGTGAGGAGTACCTTTACTTTTACCATTACCATTCAGCAACTAAAACAATATGAATTAAAATGCCTTAAGATGCAAACAAAAGCCAGGGAAAATTGAAAGTTTCCCCTTGGTACCAAAATTATGTTGGTTTGGATGCCAGCAGAAACTTTCAACGGGGACCAAGAGAACACATTGTATGATCTTAAGATCTGGATTGATACAGATGGGAGATGTTTATTCAGGTAACCCGATCCTAAGACATTTAGGGTTTTAAGAATTGGAAACTATTTTAAATTAGATCTGGAAATAGACTGGCAACCGTGTAGACGAGAATTGGCATATGTGGACGTACGTCTCTATTTTGGACATGAAGGTTTAGTAACTTGTATTTCGCAAATAATCGGTTGTTCTTCGCACATAGGAAGCTTGAGTTCAACTTTGGAGAAACATAATAGAAGGTTAAAAGGTTTTGAGTTAACAGCCACACAGGAAACTTCTCTGGGTTCCCACTAACCCTAACCTTCACCCATTCCCTCTTGTTTTGAGGAATTCTGAATTAACTAGGAACTAAGGAGAAACTTCCTGACAGTGACAATTAATCAATTAATCAGTGGAATTCTTTGCCCCCCAGAGTTGTGGGTGCTCCATCAAAGGAGATTCTCAGTCATTCAGGTCATGGTTGTCCCAATGGTGTTTTTTTCTGGGGGCAACTGGACTTTGTTTTTTTCTTTTGAAGTCGTTTCGCTTCTCATCGAAGAAGCTTCTTTGGCTCTTGACAGGATGATGGGGAATGGAAGAACTTATATTCCTTGCAGACAGCTGGTCATCTGCATCCTTTTAGAGGGTCTTTGAAACATTTGGAGGTTTTTCTGTCCTCAGGGTCACCTAAGTGTGGTGCTCCTGGTTCCTATAGTCTGCAGTTCCCCCCTTCTATTTGCCAGTGAAATATTTCATGATGAATAATCATTATTGCAGCTGAGCATTTACACAGTTAAAGTATAACTTCTTAAGTTTGTAATTAAGCAAAGAGAGAGAAAAAAACCTGATAATTGAAGGCATATTATAGCCCTGCTAATTGGTGGTGGGAGGCTCAAATTTATACTTCTGCCCAGATTAAAGAAAATAGTGGCTTATTCTTCTGTTCATAGTTATCGTTTAAATTTTCCCTGGAGATCTTGCTTTCATTTACATTGTTTTATCTACAAGGACCTCACTTCAGAGACTAACTTTTGGCTTCGCACAGCCGGTAGGGATTTCTATCTTTCTCCTCTCCCAGATTCCACTATTTCTTCCTTTAAAAATTGGGGATGAAGTCATGGGGGCCACATAGATCCCTCTTTTGTCTTTTTTGTGGCTACTAGCCTGGACAGAACCATTCTTGATTAGGGGACTGGAGGCTAAAACATACAATGAACGATTGCAGGAATTGGGCATGGCTAGTCTACTGAAGAGAAGGTCCAGGGGAGACAAGAGAGCAGTCTTCCAATATTTGAGGGGCTGCCACAAAGAGGGGGGGGCAAGCTATTTTCCAAAGCACCTGAAGGCCAGACAAGGAATAATGGATAGAAACTGACCAAGGAGAGATTCAATCTAGAAATGAGGAGGAACTTTCTGACAATGAGAGCAATCAACCCATGGAACAGAAGTTGCCTCCAAAAGTTATGGGAGCTTCATCACTGGAGGCTTTCAAGAAGAGACTGAACTGCCATCTTTCAGAAATAGTGAAGATCTATTGCTTGAGCAAAAGGTTGGACTAGATGACCTAAAAAGCCCCTTCCAACTCTATTAATCTTAGACTTCATTTTCTTTCAGAAAGGAGTTTTTAAGGAGTGTTCTTGGAGATTCTCAATATCTAGGTCATAATTGTCTCAAAACTGCTTTCTAAAAAAAAACAACCTTTTTTGGGGGAGGGGGAAGGCATCTGGGCTGTATTTTTTTTCCTCCTGAGGAAGTTCTGCTTCTCATCCAAGAAGCTTCATCCATTCTGGCTGGATGGTGTGGGAGGGATGGAAGGATCACTTCTGACAGCTAATCCTGACAGTTGCTTAAAGAGCAAAAAAGGCTCCTTAAAACTCTTGAAAGTCCTCCTAAGGTGAGCGTCACCTCTGTTCACTTAGGAATGTAGTACTCCCTTACTGAATACTGTCGTTTCCCTACAGCCAAACCTCCAAAGTGCCAAGGCCCCATTTCTTTCTCCGATCACTTTTTAACAACCAGATGGGAGACGCGACGTCTTTCAGCTGCTCAACCATGCATGGATGCACAAGGCGTGCGAAGCCGCAGTCACGCAAAGCCCACCAGGGCCTGAGGGTGTTGCCTGAACTCAGCTCCGCCGTTTCCATCTCGTTGTCATCCCCCTAAGTGTCGCTGTCACCGGCTTCGGTCAAAGTCGCGCGCTTCCCCACCCCCGCAGATGCAGCCAAACCCCGGGTCGTAACTTTCGTCCCTTAACGTCGAAGGTTTCCACGGTGGGAGCTCGAGGTGGAAACATCCCGGCTGCTGCCTTCGCTCCCGGTGGGCGGTTCAATTCGGGGTGGGTGGGTGGAATGAGTCGCCGTAAGACCTTTCATGCAAATTCAGCTCCCTCCGCACAATTTTCCCTTTCCTTTGCAGCCTTCTAAGGGGTCCTGAGAGGGAGAAATCTCTGCCCCCTCCCCACTTTCCCTTTCCAATGCAACCTAAGGTTCCCAGGGGAGTTTAGTGGGAGAAACCTCTGTCGCTTCCCCACTTTCCCTATCCAACGCAGGCGTCCTGAAAGGGAGAAACCTCTGCCCCCTGTCCACTTTCCCTTTCCAATTCAGCCTTCTAAGGGGACCTAAGAGGGGGAAATCTCTGCCCACTCCCCACTTTCCCTTTCCAACGCAGACTTCTAAGGGGACCTGAGTGGGAGAAACCTTTGCCCCTTCCCCACCACTTTCCCTTTTCCATTGAGTCTTCTAAAAGAGCGAAATCTTTCTCCTGGCCGCCCTAACACCCCGCCCTCCCCGCCCTGGCCCATCCTATGCTGCATTAGAAACAAGGAGAGGGGAAGTTCAAGGACCAGTGTTGGGCTGTGCTCGGACTGCCGGCTGGGGATGATGGGCGCTGCAGTGCGATCTCGGGAGTACGGGGGGAAGAGTCGCTGCCCCCCCCCCTAGGATTGGGGAAAATATCCCCCGCCCTCCTTAGTTGCGGGAGAAGGGGTGCGTTTAAACGCCGGCGCCTCCATCTATTCTCCTTTTTTTCCCCAGGGAGGGGTGGGGAAATAACACGCAAGCAAGACCTTCCCACGGGGGTCTCGTACCACCCACTCACTCAGTCCCTTTCCCCTTCGGAGCGTGGGCTGTTCTAGAAGCAGCGCTGTCCCGGCGGGGCCACCGCCGTCTCCACGCTCGCTCCTCTCGCACGCCCCCCACTCAACCCCTCCGCGCGTGAAGGTCACCTCCTCCTCCTCCCTCCTCTTCCAAGCGGCGGCGGCTCCGAGCGGAGCGCCACAGCCGTCAGCCCTCCCTCTCTTCCTTCGTCGCTCGCTCGCTCGTCCGTCCCGAGCGCCTCAGACGCCCGGCGGGAGACGGAGGCGAACGGCAGCCGGCCATCCTCCTCCCCTTTCCCGGGACCGGCTGTCACCGCGACTCACTCGGAATTCTCTCTCTCCTCTCTCTCAAGATGGGCAGCGCCTCCGCGCAGCGCTGTCAAAGCAGTTCAGCCAGCCGGCGAGAGAGAGAGAGCTAGCGCGCGCAGCCCCACCGAGGAGCCTTCGCTCCTCTCTTTCCCGTCCCCGCCTCCACGCCCTCACCTTCTGAAGAGTTTTTTTTAAAAAAATTATTATTATTTGGGGGCAGCAGGACGCGCGCGCATACGCGCTGGGGGTGGGAAAAAAGCCCGCTTTTTCGCTCTTTATTTTATTTTAAGTTACACGTTTCGCGCCACCTGCGTTCCAGCCCCCCCCCCAAGCTGAGGCTCCCCTCTCCCCCCCTCAGCTGATTGGTCGGAGGGGGGGCCTCGCGCGCGCGGCTTAGACTGCGGAGGGGAGGGGGCGAGAAAGAGGGCGAGCGCGCGCGGAGAGAGCGAGCGAGAGCGCGCGAGGTGGTTCGCCCACAGCCCCCCGCGGAGAAGTTTTGCTGCCCAACCTCGGAGAGAGGCGGGGGAGAGCTGCACGCGCCGCGCGGAAAGGCTTCACGGGCGGGGAGCGCCGCCTTTTGCGCTGCTCTCCCCCGTCGCCGCCGCCGCCGCCGCCGCCTCGTGGGGGGGGGGGGGGGACGGCTGCCGAAGTTCCCCGCACCGGGCTCCGTGTGTGGGAGACTCGAGAAGGCTGGCTGTTTTTTTTTTTTTTTGAGACTTCGCGCCTCGGCTGAGGGGGAAAGCGGGAATAAGGAGACCGGCAAAGAGAGCGAAGGAAAGGGCGGCCGTCGAACTTCCTTGCATGGTAAGTGCCCGTCTGAGGGGCGCGAGCGCGGCAGCCCGCTCCTTGGCTTTATAAAGGAGGGAAGCGAGGGGCGGGGCCGGTGCCCCTTGACCAATGGGGATCCGCCGGTTCCACTGCTCCCTCCTCTTTCCCCGCCCTCTCCCGCAGGTACAGTGGGGCACGTTGTGGCAAGTGGTTCCTTGCAGGGCATTTCCATCCCTGCTTCAATTTTCCCTTCCTTCCTTCCTTCCTTCCTTCCTTCCTTCCTTCCTTCCTTCCTTCCTTCCTTCCTTCCTTCCTTCCTTCCTTCCCAAGAAAGGGCCCTATTGAAGGAGACCTTCTCGCCTGGATTCTCATCTTTCAAGGTCTCTCCATTGGGTGATGGTGCTAAGCCTCCAGAGGGGCTTTTGTCTAGGTGCCATTGGTCAGCTATGTAGAAGTTTCCCAGTTGTTTTCCCCCCTTCTCTTTCTTAAATAGCTCTGCTAAATCTATTTTATTTATTTGTTTGTTTGTTTGTTTGTTTGTTTGTTTGTTTATTTGCCAATCATCTACCAGAATATGTATAAGAATAAACATGAGTAGGAATGAAGTGGGTACAAATAAATGGGGACAGTAGGACAGGGACAGTAGGCAAGATGGTGCGTTGATGCACGCCCCTTACAGACCTCTTAGGTATGGGTTGAGGTCAATACGAGACAGTTTAAGGTTAAAGTTATGGGGGGTTTCCTCCCTGATTTTTGCCCAATCCATTGCAAACTATTATATCCTCCCTTTTTTTCCTCCCTTATTGTAAAAAAAGGAGTTTGCTTCCTTCATTATTCTCATTCTGCCCAATTTTGTGTGTCTGTGTGTGTG
>NC_045554.1:14721847-14796847 GCF_009769535.1 Thamnophis elegans
ATGTGTGTGTGGGTGTGTTATATATATATATATATTTAGTGTCACAACCCCTGGTATGCCCCAATTATGGGAGGAAGCTAAGAGCTTCCATTATCTGTCAATCGGCTCGTCACAAGAGTCCATCATGACAGAAACCCAATATTTTTACTGTTGCCTTTGTTATAGTTGTTTATATTTGTGCTGATAAAGTCTCCCTTTATTTATTTATCAGCACAAATATAACATATATATATGCATGCATGCATGCATGCATATATGTATGTAAGCCAAATACCACTCAATCATCATGAAATCTCCAGAACTGTAAAGCCTACAAACTCGAAATTTGGCATGTATGTTCCTCTTGGCTTCTAGGTGCTCTCTAAGAAAGGATTTTTCCAAATGGCCATCAGATCATCAGTATTTCTTATGCAATATTATATTAACGTGTCGATTCTTAGGAGTTAGATGTTCTACTCCCCCTACCCACCTGAAAGGAACTCTGTTCCAACTGCCAGTTGCCTTATATGGGTGTGGCCAGCGTGTGACTCATCCGTCCTGCGGGTGGCCCAATCACATGGTTTCGTAGTGAAGCAGGCATATGCAGCTAGTGTGAAAATAAATGTTATGAGAAACAACTATTGATATCTAGCTTATCTCCTAATAAGAGTCTTTTTTCCCAAGTACAAACCTTCAGTCACCACTGTCTATTTTAAACCTTTTGCCCTCCCTCAATGTCCCCCCACTCTAGCAATTTTTCTTTCTGTATTAACAGTGGCCCTGAATGATACTGTAGAGAGACACAGATCACACGTCAGCTCAATTCTCTTGTTTTATTAAGGAGACTAGTTTTGCTCAGTGACTGCAGATAAACTTAACATGTGTTGTTTCTCTACTCAGGAGAAGAATCCTTTGTTATTGGATATAAATAGTTCAAGCGAACCGGTAGCAGAAATTTTGAGTAGTTGGGAGAACCACTAAATACCACCTCTGGTTGGCTCCGTCCTCCCATCAGAGTGGATTGCTGCAGCTCGGATGAGCTAAAACAAAACAAAACAAAACAAAAAAACACAGCTCAGCTCACCAGCGCTGATGCCGAGGGCAGTTTTTGAGTGCTGCGCACAAAGCGCAAACTCATAGAACCAGTAGGAAAATATTTGGAATCCCATCACTGTTGTCCCAAAAGTGCTTTTTGTGGAGGCAACTGGACTTTCTTGTTTTTACTTTGAAGACATTTCACTTCTCATCCAAGAAGCTTCTTCAGCTCTGACTGGATGGTGGGGAATGGAAGGATTTATATTCCTTGCAGACAGCTGGTCATTTGCTTTCTTTTAGCGAATCATTAAGGTCAGCTGGAGGTTTATTTTTGTCCTCAGGGTCACCTGAGTGGTGCAAATGGGTCTGGAGTCTTCTTGGAACTGTTGAAAAAACTGTGTTGTGGATTGGATAACAGAAGGGGAGGGATATGACATCACCTATTTCTAACCTACAACACAAGCATTATGCCTAAAAATGCACATGCCTTAATTTAAAAAAAAATACTTTATTGCTACAAAATAATAACCCTCATCTGAGCATTTAGTGAGTTGTAATCTTTTTGTCAATGAGAAGTCTTCTAAAAAATACCTTAGAAGCGCAATAAAATGAAATGTGCCTATATACAATTCTGTGGAAGTTATTTCAAGTGCAACATTGTCAAATCCTAAAGTTTTTAAAAGAAACAACTAGAGAACTCTTGGCATCTTGTGGTTCGGGTGGATACATTTAAATTACAACCCAAGTTTCCTTTTTTCTTTCATGGAAACAAGTCCTAAATACTAAGGCAACGCAATGTAATAACTGAAAACTCAATCTGTATTTGCTGTTTATTCACACATATATGTGGAAACACAAATAGTTGCTAGCTTGTCAATAACAAGTTTCATCTCCAAGAACTGTGTTCCAAAACTCAGCCTGTATTATATATAAATCTTCTGTATATCCATTCAAGTGTAACATTCAAATGCAGAATAATAATGGAAGAACAGAGTTGGAAGGGACTTTAGAGGTCTTCTAGTCCAACTGCCTACTCAGGCATGAGATCTTGTATCATTTCAGACAAATGGCTGTCCCATCTCTTTTTAAAAGCCTCCAGTGATGAACAAATTCTGAAGGCAAGCACTTCCACTTCTTCATTCTCACCATCAGGAAATTTCTTCTTAGTTCTAGGTTGCTTGTCTCCTTGATTAGTTTCCATCTGTTGTTTCTTATCTTGACTTCTGGTGCTTTGAAAAATAAGTTGACTCCTTCTTCTTTGTGGCAGCCCTTTGGATATTGGAAGACTGCTATCATGTCATCCCCCAGTCCTTCTTTTCACTAGACTAGGATAGAATAACAGAGTTGAAGGTCTTCTTGTCCAACCCCCTGCCTAGGCAGGAAGCCCTCCATCACTTCAGACAATGGTTATCCAACATCTTCTTAAAAACGTACAGTTGGAGCATTTACAACTTCTGGAGGCAAGTTATTCCACTGATTAATTGTTCTAACTGTCAGGAAATTTCTCCTTAGTACTAAGTTGCTTCTCTCCTTGATTAATTTCCACCCATTGCCTCTTGTCCTGCCAGGTGCTTTGGAGAACAATTTGATTCCCTCTTCTTTGTGGCAGCCCCTGAGATATTGGAAGTCTGCTATCATGTCTGCCCTAGTCCTTCTTTTCATTAAACATTAGACATACCCAGTTCTTCATATGTTTTAGCCTCCAGTCCTCTAATCTAGACTAGGCATACCCATTTTTATAGGTGAAACTCAAAAAATTAGAATATCATGCAAAAGTTCATTTATTTCAGTAATGCAACTTAAAAGGTGAAACTAATATATGAGATAAGACTCATTACATGCAAAGCAAGATAGTTCAAGCCATGATTTGTCATAATTGTAATGATTATGGCATACAGCTCATGAAAACCTCTGAAAAGTATAAGCATGCAGTACTCAGTAATTGGTTTGGGCCCCTTTTGCAGCAATTACTGCCTCAATGTGGCATGGCATGGAAGCTATCCTCTTTTCTGATGAGAGCAACTTTTGCATCTCATTTGGAAACCAAGGACCCAGAGTATGGAGGAAGAATGGATAGGCCAATCAAGCACAGTAATCCCACGGTGATTGAACCAGGTTTTAGTGCTTTTGGCAAAAGTTGCTCTCATCAGAAAAGAGGACTTTGGACCACTGAGCAACAGGACTTTGGACCACTGTGCTTCATTAAGATCAGGGTCAACACAGCCGTCTACCAGGAAATTTTGGAGCACTTAATGCTTCCTTCTGCAGCCAAGCTTTATGGGGATGCTGACTTCATTTTCCAGCTGCCCACACTGCCAAAAGCACCAAAACCTGGTCCAATGACTGTGGGATTACTGTGCTTGATTGGCCAGCAAACTCGCCTGACCTGAATCCCATAGAGAATCTATGGGGCATTGCCAAGAGAAAGATGAGAGACATGAGACCAAACAATGCAGAAGATCTGAAGGCCACTATTGAAGCATCCTGGTCTTCCATAACCCCTCAGCAGTGCCACAGGCTGATAGCTTCCATGGCACGCTGCATTGAGGCAGTAATTGCTGCAAAAGGGGCCCAAACCAAGTACTGAGTATATATGCATCCTTATACTTTTCAGAGGTCCAATATTGTTCTATGTATAATCCTTGTTTTATTGATTGCATGTAATATTCTAATTTTCTAAGATGGTGGATTTGGGGTTTTCATGAGCTGTACGCCATAATCATCACAATTATGACAAATCACGGCTTGAACTATCTTGCTTTGCATGTAATGCGTGTTATCTCATATATTAGTTTCACCTTTTAAGTTGCATTACTGAAATAAATGAACTTTTGCAAGGTATTCTAATTTTTCAAGTTTCACCTGTATGTCTTAATCTCCTAATTATCTTGTTTGCTCTTCCTTGCACTCTTTCTGGAGTCTCAACATGTTTTGCATGCAGTTTCAATCCTCAATGTCTCTTATCAATGTTCATTCAAAAGAAACTACCACTGTATCCAGTGGACTTACTCTTAGGAAAGTGTGTATTGCATAGAAGAGTTAGGTTCAGCATCTGTCAGATCAGTTAATATAAAAGCTGTGCCATTTGAATTATTGGACAATATTTCTAATAAAAATAACATTCTGAAAAGAATGTCATGTGAACAATTAAGCTACTCTGTAAAACAGGGAAGCATGATGACATTTCTAATATCCATACCATTGCCCTTTTGATCAATCAAGCTATCAAGTAAATGCGCACAATTCTTCTGCCAGCTCTTTGCTTCGGTAGAATGCCTCTTCCTAAAATGAGCATGATAAATTATAAATACCAGAGAATAAGGTGTCCAGCATGTTTCTTGAAATTAAAACCAATGAATATAATGTTATAATTTCAAGTAAAACATATGCTGCTGATTTTATTCCTCCAATGGTATTTAATAGTAGTAACTATAAGAGGGATCTTGGAGTGGACAACCATTTAAATATGAGCCAGCCGTGTGCAGCAGCTGCCAAAAAAGCCAACACAGTTCTAGGCTGCATAAACAGAAGGGAGAGAATCAAGACCCGATGAAGTGTTAATACCACCACTTTACAAGGCCTTGGTAAGGCCACACTTGGAATACTGAATGTCTAAAATGTGGATTTAGAATGAATTTACTATGCAAATCTGTATCTCTCTCTCTCTCTCTCTCTCTCTCTCTCTCTCTGTGTGTGTGTGTGTGTGTGTGTATACATGTGTGTATGTGTTCAGATTTTCAGAAATTCTAATAATAGCTGGTATTCATAGAATATAAGAATTTCAGGATGGAGCAGGAAAGTAGAATCCAAAGGTTTAGCAGTTTTGAAAGTATTATTGTGCAGCTTTAGAAGGTTCTAACATTTGACTGACCGAAACATTCTGTCTGTGTTCCCATCTGCACCTTAACATTCAATTGCATTCATTTATATCTTGCCTTCTTTTAGAATTCTAGGTAGCTCACAATAAAGTCAGCCAACCCGCCATTACAATATATCATAAAAAAGAAGCCCACCATATAACCTCCATTATCAAGACCTTAACCATCACACATCTGCATCCAAGGATACAGATTAACAGAGTTGGAAGGGGCCTTGGAGGTCATCTGGTCCAACCGTCTCCCAAGCAGGAGATATTTCTGACAGATGGCCAGTCTCTTCTTGAAAGCCTCCAGTGAGGAAGCTTCTAATGGACAACTGTTCCATGGGTTGATGGCTCTCACTGTCAGAAAATGTCTCCTTATTTCCAGGTTGAATCTCTCCTTGGTCAGCTTCCATCCATTATTCTTCGTCTGGTCTTCAGGTGCTTTGGAGAATAGCTTGACCCGCTCCTCTGTGTGACATCCCCTCAAATATTGGATTTAGAACAACTTCTGAAAATCCATCATAATAGCATGATCTTCAGGGCTTTTTGGAAAGACCAGAAGAAATTAGCATTCTTTCTTTGGTGGGCAAGTTTTGCCTGAGCAATGGCCCACCACCAATAGGTCCTGCTTCCTGCTTCTTCTCCCTTGACTCCCACAGGAGGGAAATCTCCAGTTTATGCAGAAGTGATTGACAGATTATATTTGAATGTTTCAAAGACTCAAGCATTAACTGGTTTTACAATCAATGCCTGGTGGGCATGGCACAGGTAGCTTGGTGATTTATTTTTTGCCTTCTGATTTTGCTTTCAGCTTATCCCCAGGTTATGAGTAAGCCCCAGCTATACCACTGCTAGGGACATGGTGGCTCAGTGGCTAAGACGCTGAGCTTGTCAATCAGAAAGGTTGGCAGTTCGGCGGTTCAAATCCATAGTGCCACATAACCGAGTGAGCTCCTGTTACTTGTCCCAGCTTCTGCCAACCTAGGAGTTCGGAAGCAAATAAAAATGTAAGTAGAAAACTAGGAACCACCTTTAATGGGAAGGTAACAGCCTTCCGTGCACCTTCAGTATTTAGTCATGACCACGTAGACATCTTCGGACAGTGCTGGCTCTTCGGCTTTGAAACGGAGATGAGCACTGCCCCCTAGAGTCGGGAATGACTAGCACATATGTGCAAGGGGAACTTTTACCTTTATACCACTGCTAAAGCAGGTTTTTTTCCTCATTTTTCTTCTGATCGTGTCCAAGGGCAGCCTGAAGAAGTCTTTCAATTTGTCCCTATTACTTAGCAATGAAGAACAATGATTCCAGTGCCTAGGAACAGACACAGAGAAAGGGTCAGTAAATGCCATGCTGGTATAATTTTCTTTTCCCAATTCAAAAATGGGTAGAAAGGACTATAGCTTAATAGTGGGGAAAGATTTTTCTTTCTGTGAGAGACATTAATTATTATTCAGGTTTAAAGAGGTGGCATAGTGAAAGATGGGAAGATAGTGCTAAGCTGTTCCTTTCCAACTTAAAGGAAAATGAGTGTTATTAAGAAATTTTGGAGGTGAAAACCTCTTCCTTGTGGCTGCATATTTGAATTCAGAGTTGAGCTAACAATAGTTTTTTTTTCTCCTCCCATTCAATTTTGTCCCATTCCCAGAAATTGCCTGGAAAGGTCCCTGTAGTTTTTTTGACAAGGTCTTTTAGAAGTCCTTCCTTCCTAGGGCTGAGACAAAGTGACTCGTCCAAGGTCACCCAGCTGGCTTTGTATCCAAGGCAGGACTAGAACTCACAATCTCCCAGTTTCTACCTGATGCCTTAATCACTTAGAACAGTACGCTGGCTTTTTCAACAGTAGCTTAAAGGTAAAGGTTCCCCTTTGCACATATGCGCTCATCGTTCCTGACTCTAGGGGGTGGTGCTCATTTCCATTTCAAAGCCAAAGACATCTCCATGGTCATGTGGCTGGCATGACTAAATGCCGAAGGCGCACGGAACACAGTTACCTTCCCACGAAAGGTGGTCCCTATTTTTCTATTTGCATTTTTTACATGCTTTCGAACTGCTAGGCTGGCAGAAGCTGGGACAAGTTAATGGGGGCTCACCCTGTTACGTGGTGCTAGGGATTCGAACAGCCGAACTGCCAATCTTTCGATTGACAAGCTCAGCGTCTTAGCCACTGAGCCACTGCGTTTATAAATACATTAGAATAGTCTCTTTTCTTTAAAAAAATCAAGAAAAATTAATCTCGTTAAAAAAAGTATCAATCAAATTTCAAAGTTTAAGGTACATAGCAGCTATCTTCACAAAATCAGAATGTGGCTGATTCTGAGTCCTGGCTCAGAAATGCTTGTTTGTTTTGTTAATGTAAAGGCGATGGTTAGCATATTCCTTTTCATTCTTAGCTGTTCTTTGAGGCAATAGATTGAAGAAGGATATACTCCACATAGTATGCATTTGAACTCTGGTTTGAAAGGGCATCGGGAAAATATTAAAAATAAACAATTGCAGGACACAGAGGTAAATGAATGCTCTCTTTCTCTGAGAAATGCAAATACACGTTTAGAGTTCATCTGCTTTTCAATGTGCTGTTTTGTGAAACAGCAATACCTTTATGTTATTTTTCTTTTATTTCAATGATTAAAGTTCGGTCTTAAAATAGACACACATACACAGACACCAAGGGAAAGAAGAGAAGGTGATATGCAAAGAAAAGTAGTTAAAAAAGGTCAGCGTTTCTCAGCTACCTGATTTTGTATCTAAACGATGATTGAATAAATGTGATGGTCTCCATTGATCTATTCTGAAATTGGTTTTTCTGGAGCTTTTTTTTTGTACAGATGATTAGACATCATGAAGATGGCCTTCATTCTTAGGATGCTATTCTCTGAAATAAGGATATGGTGTTTTTGAAAAGTAGATTTTTCAGAGAAGATAGGCCTCCTGTGCTGGATTTGTTTTGAATATTTGTGTAATCAAATGATGTAATTAGTATTTCTCATTGTGTATCATCTGAAATATTCCCTTTTGTTTCTTTTTGATGGCATCCACAGTTTCAATATCTTTCTCCATTCCTTGGAGTGGGACCATCCTGTTTAAATACATACAATCCATAATCTTTTAAGTCATTTTCTGTAAATCCATATTTGAAATACTACTTTTCCCTTGAATGCAATTTACATCATTTTCCATGCGTCTACCCCACTGACAAGACATGACAGCATGCAGTCCAATGAAGTTCAAATCTTAAATTGTGTCACATTTACTTATTTTTCTCTCCTACTTCTTACTTCCATGGGATGATTCTGTCTATCATTCAAAATACAGTCCAAGTATTTCTATCAGTGTTTTTCAACCTTGGCAACAGTAAGATGGGGGGGGGGGACTTCAACTCCCTAGCATGACTTAACAAAGCAGATCAGCCTTTTAGATTTTAAGAGAGCTGATTTCAACTAAGAGATTGGGAAAGATTCCATGGATGGAAATCCTAAAGGGAAAAATAATTCAAGGTACTTGGGATACTCACAGAACCTCAGGAGAAGGGGAAGATAAGACATTTCCCTGTATATGGTCCGCTATAGGGGATTGTGTGAAACTTTATCTTGATTCGGAGGGTGTGAGACAGGGAAGTTGCTGCTTGCTAACATCTGGCATTTACGCCTTGCCCACCCTCCATCTACAACCACCTTGTATACTATAGATTTTTGGACCTTTGGCCTTGGGCTTCTTTCTGGGACTTAGAGGAGGGGAGAGGAGCGGAGCAGTTCTCCCCCCTCCTTCACACCACCACTTCTAAATCGCACTAGTGCAGTGCTCCGCAAATTTTATAAATTTTATGAATGTGGTGTGGATGGTGTGCCTGTTTGATGTTTGTACCCATTTTTTAATTTCATTATTGTTGTAGTTTCTGTGTTTTAATCAACTTATGTGGGGACTGTCTGGCTGAGTGATTGTGTACGTATGTTAGGATTGGGATTATAACCTGGTACCTCCTCCACTGAGTGCGATTGCAGAAGTGGTAGGGGGGCCCAGGCCTATCTCCCATCCTAGAATGTCTGATTTAAATCGCCTGCCGGAAGGAGCGGAGGCTGTGAGAGGGGAAATGGGGTCTATGGTTGCGGGGGTGGGCTGGAGCATTACAGTCACTATGGGGAGGGGCAGGTACGATGGGAACTTCAGGGCTGGCCATTACCGGGGAAGGAGAGTCCGCTACATCACAGTGATCCCCCCTTCCTGCCCTGTTAGTTCCACTCCAGGGCCAGATGGCGAGAATTGTCAGGGCCCTGGTCTCAGGCTGGTGTTGCTAAATGCCAGGTCTGTGGTTCATAAAGCTCCCCTCATCCGGGACCTAATAATAGACGAGGGCATGTATTACTGAAACCTGGCTGGGCCCGGAGGGAGGAGTCCCCCTCACCGAAATGTGCCCAGAGGGATTTCAGGTGCTCCATGAGCCATGACCTCAGACACACACAGCACGGGCATGCGTACTTATCGCCTGTGACACCTCCGTGATGCTCCAGCTACCCAGCGGAGCATTGCGCAGCCGCTATAGGCTCCGTGCGCAGAAGCCCCGAACAGCTCAAATATCAGTAAGGAGAGCAGGTGGGCTGGTGGGCCGTCCGGAGCACCATATTGGAACGGTACCCAGTGCTCTCAGCAGGCCCTGGTACACCTGTACCGGGGCGTACCGCCTGTAACCCACCATAGATAGATAGATAGATAGATAGATAGATAGATAGATGATAGATTAGATAGATAGATGATAGATAGATAGATAGATAGATAGATAGATAGATAGATAGATAGATAGATAGATAGATGTATAAAAATGGATGTATTTGATAGGTGGTGTGGATTTTAGTAAAGTATACAGCATTAATTCTTAGAATGTATAGGGAATGAGAATGTATTATTTGCTCCCATATATCTAATTTAAGAGGGAATGATGAATTGGTATGTGTATCATTCATTATTCTAAAAAATAAGAACATTACTTTTACTTATGCTTTTTTAAGGCTTGCTTATTTTCAAAATCAGGTTAAACTAACAATATGTAGCAGTTGCATAAATCAAATGTAATGCAGTACTATATCAGTTAATAAGTATTAATGGAATGAGTGGTTACAGTAATCAGCAATTAAAATTTTAATATCTTAATAGCACTTATTTTTCCATTATTTTATAGTGCTTTCTCAAGGGTGGGAAACATTTGCAAGGGCAAAACAATAATCGGATTAGAAAGGAAATATTTGAAGATTTTGAGGGGCAATGAGCTACTTTCTACCTTAGTTCTTACCTGCTGTTCATGCTTGGAAGCACAAAACTCTGGAACGAGAGGGAGGAAACGTCATTTGGTCATGTGTTTGGCAATGCTTCACAGAAACATCTATGTTGCTTTCATTGGTAGAAAACAGGAATAAATTAATAAAACCAACTTGCAGGAAATGATGTACTTTATGACTGCATTCACAACTTGCATGAATTTGTTTCAAGCAGTTGGTTTTGTTGGAAGGAACAAATGTTAACTGTGTCAGGCCTGCAGCCATTTTTCTTTTGGATCTTTGGCCTGCCAAACTTTCTATTATTCTACTATGCATTTCTATTGTAGGAAAATGGGAGGGGGGATTTTATGAGTGAGATGCGATGTAGCCAAAACAAAATCCTTTCTAGAAAGCCAATGTCATCCTTTGTCTTTGCACCTCTGCACCTGACCGGAATTGGATGGGTGAAACTGCCAGCATAGCAGTGGGAGATTGGACAATGTAATGGACTTGTGGGTGTGGAGACAAGATCTTGAACTTTCAACTAGGTGGGGAAAACCGGGAAGATTTCAGATTCGGGTTTTCCCAGATGTGCCAACATGTCTCTCTTAATAAATTGTAACTTTGAGTAATATTTTTCCTTGGACTCTGATTTATTTTTGGATGCTTTTTGGAACCCTGACAAACTGTTTAATCACAATGATTACCAGACATAAAGAAGTAGATGTGAGTTATTAAAGAAAGTACGATGGAGTTCATGAATTTGCTATACCTAACATTTTCACAAAATTCACCATATCTTCACAATAATCTAAAGTAACACAAAAGTCACCTATGTGTGAGTTGAGCAGCTATATAAGCTTGCTAAATAAATAATTTGGGGTGCAGTGTCTTACTATCTAAAATTTGGCAGAAGGAAAGGGCTGGACAAGTATGAAGTTATGTTCTTGTTTCAGATCTACTTGAATTACCATGACTTAAGCATAACAAAATAACAAAATTGGAAGGGTCCTTGGAGGTCTTCTAGTCCAACCCTCTGCTCAGGCAGGAAACCCTGTACTATTTCAGACAAATGTTTGTCAAATCTCTTCTTAAAAACTTCCAATATTGGAGCATTCACAACTTCACTGGTAAATTGTTCTGTCAGAAAATTTCTCCTTAGTTCTAGTTTGCTTCTCTCCTTGATTAGTTTCCATCCATTGCCTCTTGTCCTGCCTTCCAATGAATTGCAGAATAGGTTGAGTCCCTCTTCTTTGGGGCAGCCCCTGAGATATTTATTTATGTTTGAATTTCCATTATACATGGATGTCAACAGCTACCAGAGGTTCCTTCAAAATGAGAAAATGTATATGGGACATCACAGTACAAGTTATAGGGTCTCCAGATCAAGCAGGGGGTTGGTCTAGAAGACCTCCAAGGTCCCTTTGGACTCTTATTATTATTCTATGTTCTTGTGGGTGACATCACAATACAAGAATCCTCCCTTTGTGTTCTTATGTGTAACATCACAAGGGATAGAGATTACATTTGGCTTTCTTTGTGTCTATGATGGCCTCCGTGGTTGGTGATTTCTTTAAATGGCACTTAGCAATAGTACTTAGACTTATATACCACTTCACAGTGCTTTACAGCCCTCTGTAAGCAGTTTACAGAGTCAGCCTCTTGCCCCCCAACAATCTGGGTCCTCATTTTACCCACCTCAGAAGGATGGAAGGCTGAGTCAACCTTGAGCCTGGTGAGATTCGAACAAATTGCAGGCAGCTGGCAGTCAGCAGAAAGTAGCCTGCAGTAGTGCACTCTAACCACTGCACTACCAAAGATCTTAAAACAATTATATGGAATGGGGAAATTTTGTTGTTGAATTGGAGCATGTTTACCACTTTATTAGTGTTTGCTGTTTACTAAGAATTATTGACATGTGCTGCTTTTGTTTACAGGCAATAAGATTAGGAAGATGGATGTAAATCATATAATTAAGATATCAATTACACAATGTAGACAAAACAGAATGGGTGCCACATTTGAAACATATATGCCTGTCTTTAACATGCTTACCTAGATTGAACAGCTAAGAAGTAGATGCAGAAAGAGATAAAGATCCTAGACAGGAATATGGGAGGCAAGTTGTTTTTTAAAAAAAAAACCATAGCATTTAAAATATTGAAGCGGGCAAGAGAGGATGGATAGATGATTTCTCTTTGTTGTTGTTGTTCTGATTTGCTTTGTTTTTTCTGACATGATTAGAATTTAGATAGGAAAGAAAGGAAAAGTCTTTTAATAAAGGGTGACATGGTTAAAAGTTAGAATAAGAGATAGAAATAAGAGAAAAGGGGAATATTATTGTATACATTTTTATATAATAAAATAAGAGCAATAATAAGAGAAAACATGGAATAATTGAATAATGACAGATTTGCAACTTAATATAAATATGTATGGGTCAAAATGTATAATTATTAGAAATATATAAGTTGGCTGAATGTAATAACTATGATTAATTAGTTTTATTTTTATTAGAATGTATGACACCCAGTTGCCACACTGTTCATGCATATAGTATAGATACAGTATATATAACTAAGGTGACCAGATTTTCAGATTGGAAAAGAGGGACGCCCTTGACCGGGGGGGGGGGGGAGGGCTTGATTAAAAAAATTTTTTTTTGTCAAAAGGTCACCCCAGGACACTGAAACCAGCATAAATACGAATCTGTTGCCAAACAAAATTTTGATCACGTGACCATGAGGATGCTGCAACGGTCGCTAAGTGTGAAAAATGGTCGCAACGGTCGCTAAGTGTGAAAAATGGTCATCAGTCACTTTTTTCAATGCCATTGTATCTTCCTGATTATTAAAAGTGCAAATTCACTCAGTGTCAATCATGACTCCTGAGTCCATTTCAAAGTATTGTGCATAGAAATTTTAAAAATGGCTTGTTTCAATTTATTTTGGATAGAATCTTTTTTTAAATAGTCTAAGACAATTTAAAAAAAGAATCAACACAGAATACCACTATTTTAAAAAATCATATGCACAATAAATAAAATATTATTTTAAAATACATTAAAAAAATAAAAGAAAAAACCCGGCTCACTTACCAGCAGGCAGGCAGAGTCAGCAGATCTTCGTAGTGATGGATGGAAGCACACAGGGAGCCTATATATACACGCAACTGCAGTAACAATGACAATGATGAAGGATTGGATTGAGTTAAAGAATAAAAGAATTCTGATCTTAGAAGGCCATGACCTGCAGGCAGGCTGGCATAATTTCTTATGGAATGAATGACAAACATAAAATGCACAAATACTTTCAAAATCATTTAATTAGAACTTTACTGCAACAATGGCTCAAAATCAAAAAAATCCACTATGTGAAAACCCCAAATTGGCTATCACCAACAGAAAGAACGACACACCCAAATTTTACAGATTGGAACAAAATTCTAAGATACAGAGATCTAATTGACAGACAGGGAAATTTAAAAACAATTGAAGAATTGGCAGATCAGAATATGAAAGGTGATTGGCTAACCTACCTCCAAATTAAATCTAAATACAATAAAGACACTAAAATATATGGTATTGAAACAGAACCACACGAATTGAATAAAATTATTCAAAGTCTGGACAGAAAGATGATAGGGAAAATATACAAATTCCTCTTGAAGTATCAAATGGAAGAGGAAATTGGAAACTGTAAAAGAACCAATGATAAAATGGGCACAGAACTTTGGCTATAACATTGAACTAGACAAATGGGAAAAATTTTGGGGAATAAATTTAAGAATGACACTATCAATCCCATACAAGGAAAACCAGTACAAAATGCTTTATTATAGATGGTATCTGGCACCGTCAAGGTTGGCCAAAATTTCAACAAATACCTCGCTAAATTGCTGGAAATGTGATTCAATACATCATGGCACATATTATCATTTATGGTGGACTTGTGAAGAGGCAAAAAAATTCTGGAAAAGGATCAAAAATTGAAGAAATAACAAAGGTTAAGTTAGATTGGAAACCTGAACTCTTTCTATTAGGAATTATTATACCGACGAAATACAAAAAAGAAATACAATATCTAATATTACGCATACTTACAGCAGCAAGGATAGCTTTCGCCCAGAAGTGGAAAAATAAACTAAACCTAAATGAAGAAGAACTTCTGCCGGCGATCCATTTTGATTCACGAACGGACTCCGCGGCAGGAGGAGAGCTGGGGGCGCTGGCAGCCGCCCGCAGACAACTTCCAAGCGGTTCAGGGGCTTCTGCCGGGCGGCGGGAGCCCTGGAAGCGAGAGGAAGTTGTCTGCGGGCGGCTGCCAGCGCCCCAACCTCTCCTCCTGCCGCGGCGATACATTTTGATTCACGAACGGACTCCGCGGCAGGAGGAGAGCTGGGGCGCTGGCAGCCGCCCGCAGACAACTTCCAAGCGGTTCAGGGGCTTCTGCCGGGCGGCGGGAGCCCCAGAAGCGAGAGGAAGTTGTCTGCGGGCGGCTGCCAGCGCCCGAACCTCTCCTCCTGCCGCGGCGATCCATTTTGATTCACGAACGGACTCCGCGGCAGGAGGAGAGCTGGGGGTGCTGGCAGCCGCCCGCAGACAACTTCCAAGCAGTTCAGGGGCTTCTGCCGGGCGGCGGGAGCCCCGGAAGCGAGAGGAAGTTGTCTGCGGGCGGCTGCCAGCGCCCCAACCTCTCCTCCTGCCGTGGCGATCCATTTTGATTCATGAACGGACTCCGCGGCAGGAGGAGAGCTGGGAGCGCTGGCAGCCGCCCGCAGACAACTTCCAAGCGGTTCAGGGGCTTCTGCCGGGCGGCGGGAGCCCCAGAAGCGAGAGGCGAGCGGAAAATTTGATTAGAATTAGATTACTCACCAGTCAGCGCAGCTTCAACCTCTTTCGTCTTTTGGCGAAAGGAAATGGAGACTCGCGCAGGCGTGCTGAAAATTTCCCATCCCAGCCAGCTCACTGATTGGCTGGAGTCCAGGCCAATCCAATCAGTGAGCGGCAGGCTGGGCTGGCTTAAATTTGTAGGTAGTAGGTAAAAGGCTAAAAGCACGCTTTTTTTGGCGCTCGCAGCTCCCGCCCATCAGCTGCTAGCTTGCTGGGCTGGCTCATCTGGTAGGATAGAGAACAGAACGATGAGCCAGCCCTGCAAGCTAGCAGCTGATGGGCGGGAGCTGCGAGCTCCAAAAAAAGCGTGCTTTTTAAAAAAGCGTGCGGGACGCGGGAAAATGCATTGGAAAGCGGGGGTGTCCCGCCAAAAGCGGGACGTCTGGTCACCTTATATATAACTCTTTGCTGATCTAGTTTATTTGACAGTTTTTCAGAGAATAGACTGTTCCTAACTTTCTTCAACCTTTGGGATTTTAAAGATCCAAGGATTTCCAGCGCGGAAATATCTCCATATGAGCAGCCATGAACAAAAGTCTAATTAAATCTTTCAGCATTAAACTGTAAATCTTCAAAAATGAATAATAAAATGAATGTCCAACCATTTTTTTTATCTTTTGAACTCAAAAGCTGTATGCGGAATAAATTCTTAGAATTAGATAACTGAATATTGTCACCATATGCATAGTGGAGTTAAATAACGTTCCCAATGTCACAACTTGTGTAGTAGTAGGTTTCTAGAAATGCAGGTGGTCCTCGGCTTACAATAGTTTGTTTAGTGACCACTTGAAGTTAATGGCACTGAAAGTGGTGACATGGCCATTTTTCACACATATGACCATTGCAGCATCCCCATGGTCACCTGATCAAAATTCAGACGCTTGGCAACTGATTCATATTTATGACAGTTGCAGTGTCCAGGACATACGTGATCCATATTTAATGACTTTCTGCCTGGCAATGTCAATGGGGAAGCCATGTTCCTAATTTAACAACGACAGTTGTTTTGTTTATTTAAAAACCGTGGCAATAAAAGCCATAAAATGGGCCAAAGTTGACTTAACAACGGTCTTATTTAGCAACAGAAATATTGGGTTTAATTGTGGTTGTAAGTTGAGGATCACCTGTACAGTGGCGAAAGCTGTATGCCGTTACGGACACAAATGTTGGAAGCAAAGGTTTTGGGTTTTTTTACTTACCTTTTGAAAGAGGAAAATTTGAATAGGGAAATCAACATTTATTTCCATAGCAATTAAAAACAGCAGTTCGAATAACTAAGTTCGACAAAGTGTGTTGATGTCTAAATTTTTATGTATATTCCTCTTGTGAACTTGTTGACGTCAGTGATTATTCTCTTCCACCTCCTAAGTCAGTGATGGCTAACGTTTTTGTTGTTGCCTGCTGAAAGCACACCCACACCCATAATGCAATGCCTACGAAACACACACGCACACACACACACGCCCCACCACCTTGTGCGACCTCACACGCCCCGTTTTCGGCCTCCCTGCAGCCTCCTGGGAGCAAAAATGAGCCGCACCCCCCCCCCGCCACCTGCACTTGTGCGCACATTTCCTGCATGCACCCCACCCCCTGCGCATGCATGGCAGAGGCCTGAAAATCAGCTGGCTGGCAGGAGGTGCATACAGATGTGTTGTGGAGCCGAGCTGGGGCAACAGTTTGCGTGCCTGCAGATGCCATCGATTTGCCATCACAGTCCTAGGTCATTGGGCCAGAAATCTTGACTCTCTCTCTTTTGTTCTCTCCAAGGCACCTGAGGGTAGAAGCAATGGGTAGAAACTAATCAAAGAGAGAAGCAACTTAGAGCTGAGGAGAAATTTCCTGACAGTTAGAACAATTAATCAGTGGAACAGAAGTTGCCTCTAGAAGTTGTGAATGCCCCAACACTGGAAGTCTTTAAGAAGATGTTGGATAGCCATTTGTCTGGAACGGTATAGGGTTTCCTGCCTAGACAGGGGTTGGACTAGAAGACCTCCAAGGTCCCTTCCAACTGTGCCATTGTATTGTATTGTATTGTATGGTGCTTATGTAAGAGGAATGCTAATATGTGAAAACATGCATTGTTGCTTATAATATTTATGTAGCAACTATGTTGATTAATGTTATTGAGGAAATATTGCTTCATGCTGATCTTTTGATCCTCCATATCACATCTTGAGAGTACCAAATTATTTTTCACAGCCCACAGCTAGGTTGCAGCTCCAGATTTCCATACTAGTTTAGAAATTCTCTTAGGTGTGGAAACCTGCTTTTAAATTGGTAGAAAAGACAGGGATGTACACTTACGTAAAAGCAGAGGCAAAAATGCATGTTTGTAAGCTGACCATCACTTTTAATTGATACGCCACACTTGTTTTATTATGATTGCTTCATAGAAGAATGAAAGCTCAACTGTTCTTTGTTTTAGACAATCATTTCTTATGTAAAAAAAATTGAAAACGACTATTATAAAGCGTAAGAAGTGAATTGTGCAGCAACTGGAACATTTGTTTCGTTGAACACCAACTGGAAGATACATTTGTTTTGGCTCAGAATAAAACATTGTGTTCTATTTTTTGAGCCGAATACAATTTGGCAAAAATAAAAAACAAAAAACCAGTTGCTTGTTCCCTGTTTTGGTGGCAACAAAGTCAGAAGAGTTTCACATGTTTCGGCTATGGGAAGAGATAAAATGTGATTCAGAAAAAGCCCACAGAAAAACTGGACCATCAAAGGAAAACAACAAACAAATACAAAAAAACTAGCTGCATTTTGCATTCCTTCCTTGCAGGGGTGGGTTGCTACCGGCATTACATTAATATTTTTTGCCATGAAGATTGTTCTGCATTGCATGCGCAGAACCAAAAATCAAGATGGCAGTGCTGCCGATAGAACCGGTTGGGGACGTGGCAGGCCAAGTTACTACCTACTCCGCCGAACTGGGCTGAACCGGTAGGAACCCACCTCTGCTTCCTTGACTTAGAAAATCCATTTATCATAAGGTTATGGCCAGTCCAGGGGTGGGCTTCAAAAATTTGCCCACTATTGCCAGGTGGCCATGGCAATAGTGAGTGTGACCTACTCGGCCTCCTGCACCATGGTCTTTGCTGTTGCATCAGCCCTTCTAGGCCTCCCTCCTCCCCTCCTCCCTCTCTATTTACTATCCGCCACTGCTGCTCCTCAAGAAGACCTTTTGTGACTGCATCCCGGGCCGGGTTGGCTAGGTCATCATCGTGAGGTGTGTGTGGGGGGGGATGAGACTGCGAACTTATCATCGATTTCAACAGGTGTCTACCTCCCCTATAACCAGTCCAGCCACTTCGGACTCTGGGCCTTCCCCCCCCTTTTTTTCCTTGCATCTCTGGACCTACAAGAGAGAGAGGGACTGTGGAACTCTCCCTCCTTGTTTACTATCATTGGTTCCTGACCACGATTTCTGCACTATCCCACTTGAGTGGTGCTTTCTGTTAAGATCTGCAGAATGTTTGTGTATGGAGAGTGTATGGGGTGATTGCTGGTTGAATGAACCCACATAATTTTAACTATTTTTTACTATACTATTGTATTTTTATATGTTTTAATGGATTTTAGTGGGGTATGTTTGAGAGAGTGATTGAGAGTGCCTCCCCCACTGAGTGCACAAGCAGAAGTGGTAGGGGGGCCCAGGCCTATCCCTCATCCTAGAATGAGTGATAGATGTGTCCTGCCAGGCGGAGCCGGGGCTGTGGGAGGGGGGAAGGGCCTTCTGGGATGGGGGTGGGCCGGAGCATTCCGGTCATGTGGGGGAGAGGCAGATACGATGGGGGCTACAGGGCTAGCCATTACTGGGGAAGGTCTTCGATACCATCGACCATGGTATCCTTCTGCGACGGTTGCGAGAGGTGGGAGTGGGAGGCACCGTTCTTCGGTGGTTCTCCTCCTACCTCTCGGACAGGTCGCAGTCAGTGTTGGTTGGAGGACAGAGGTTGACTCCTACGCCCCTCAATTATTGGGTGCTGCAGGGGCTGGTCCTGTCTCCCCTCCTATTTAACATCTACATGAAGCCGCTGGGTAAGATCATCCGCCAGCATGGGATTAAATACCACCATTATGTGGACGATACTCAGTTGTATCTGTCCACCCCGTGCCAACTCAGTGAAGCGGTGGAAGTGATGTGCCAGTGCTTGGAAGCTGTTAGGGTCTGGATGGGAGTGAACAAACTTGCACTCAATCCTGACAAGACCGAATGGCTGTGGATGTTGCCCCCTAAGGACAGTCCATCCAGTCCGTCCTTAACCCTGGGGGGAGAAAAATCCCCCCCCTCAGAAAGGGTTCGCAATTTGGGGGTCCTCCTGGACTCGCAGCTGACCTTAGAACACCACCTGTCGGGTGTGACCAGGGGGGCCTTTGCCCAGGTTCACCTGGTGCACCAATTGTGGCCCTATTTGGACCAGGAGGCACTTCAGACAGTCACTCATGCCCTCGTCATCTCAAGACTAGATTACTGTAATGCGCTCTACTTGGGGCTGCCCCTGAAAAGTGTTCGGAGACTGCAATTAATCCAGAATGCAGCCATGCGAGCGATTCTGGGTGTGCCAAGGTACACCCATCTCACACCTATCTTCTGCGAGCTGCACTGGCTGCCCATTGGTCTCTGAGCACGATTCAAGGTGCTGGTCGTCACCTTTAAAGCCCTACATGGCTTAGGACCCAGGTATCTGCGAGACCGTCTTCTGCCACATAACTCCCTCAGACCAATAAGATCGCACAGGATGGACCTTCTCTGGGTGCTGTCAGCGGGACAATGCCAGCTGGCGACGCCTAGGAGTAGGGCCTTCTCTGTTGCTGCTCTGGCCCTGTGGAATGAGCTGGCCCCTGAGGTCCAGGCCCTACCCACTCTCATGGCCTTTCGCAAAGCCATTAAAACCTGGCTTTTCTGGCAGGCTTGGGGCTGTTGACCCCTTGATTGAGGTCCAGCCCCCTCCTGATTGGGTGTTTGTTGTGTTCCCTTTTTAACCTTGTTGTGTCCAATTGTTTTTAATAATTCTTTTTAATTTTTTTCATTTCTGTAAGCCGCCCGGAGTCCTCCGGGATTGGGCGGCATAGAAATTTAATAAATGAAATGAATGAAATGAAATGGTGGGGGACTAAGTCTATACCACCCCTGCTTGGGGGGAGGGAGACTAATATCTTCTGGAAGTGAATGGCTCTTCAGTGAGGTTGAATTACCAAGGCTCTGCTGGGAGGCATCCAAGGTCTTTTCCAGAAAAAGAAGCAAAAGTATTTGTAAGAATTTGGATGAGATCTGAATTAGTTGTGTAAAAAGAAGGAACCTGACATATTCCATTTTGAATAAAATACATATCTATTCTGCTTAGGCTGGAAAAGTACTGCCTGTAACAACATAGTATGTTTTTGATGACAGCCTGGGTTACTCTGACCCAGCCAGAACTTGGAAGTCCCCTCTGATACAGATATGTTTTCGGGAAGTTGGTAATTATCTTGTATTGTTTAAAGTGTGGGAACTGAGGAAACTAAGATTTTTGGGGAAAGTTAAAATTATATGTTCTTGACACGCAGGTAACAGGAATTTCTGAGAAGAAAAGATAGGAAATTTATTGGGCTATAGCTTAATTATCACCAAAAAATGTCAATATTGCTAAGTATTGTTATCGATCATGCCAAATGCATTTATGTAATTGTATTATGATGCACTTTGATGATACCTATGAGATTACAACTTGTGTATTTAAGTTTCCCTGTTGTACTGTTCAGAATTCTCACTTTTCTGAGAATCCACTTGCGCAGGTGTGAATAAATAGATGCTTTTTGTTGATCATAATCTCCTTAACCATTTTTTAAATTATAGAAAATATGTCAAATATTTTTTTTTCACAGTATTCCTTGAGTTTGTCATCAGTCATGGGTGTATTAATATACATGTGTGTTCTGACCCCTTCCTCCGTCCAGTAACGAAAGCCGAGACACGCTTAATGAGAATGTTCTTTAACAACAAGACCAGAATCTCGGTGGCTGAAAGCCAAGTAAACAAACAGATAAGAACCTTGGTAGCAAGGCTGACAAACCTTGGCAGCAATTCAGACTAACTGTGGCAGCAATCCAGCCTACCAAGTTAGTTTCTCTTTAGTCAAAGCGTCGACTTTTGCAAAAAGGGCGTGGCACAAGCAGTCTCTTTTATAGTCTGGAGAGGAGCCTAATGACCATCAGCTGAGCGTAATTACCTCCTGTAATTACATAGTTGTTCTCTATGCCGAGTAGCTCTTCGACGGCGTGCATCCTGGAACAACTCACTGTTGGTTTCTGGATCACTCTCCCTTGTCTCCTCCCGACTGATCCAAGGCTCAGGTGCTACCTGGTGGCCAACCAGTCTCTCTGCACCCTGCTAGGAGTCAGAACTCTGTCCAGGGTCCTCCACATACTCCAGGGCCGACTCATAGGGCCCCTCGCTGTCGGAGTCTGGTGGCAGCTCCAACAGCTCCTGCTGGGCCACAACACATGTGTATGTATACATTTGGGGAGGCTTTTGAAACTTGGCTGTTTTTTGCGATCCAAGCTCAGAACCCGACTCTTATTTGCAACAAACGGGTCATTTTTTTTCTTTTTACATATTTTTATTAATTTATAATATGACATACAAAAAGAATACAAAAAGCAAATATTAGACAAATTAGGAAAGGAAAAAGGGAAGTGGATAGTGAGAGGAGGAAAGGGAGAAAGAAGAAAAAAAAGGCATTGACTTCCGACTCCTTTGGTGCAGTAAAATAAGGCATTAAGCTCTACTCTCAACATCTTACTTTTTCATATTAATGGAAATTAGCCATTTCTATAACAACAAAACTGTTCGGAAAAAATGGTCATTTTTAAAAATAAAAAATAAAAATTCAGGTCATAGAAAAGGCAAGAAATGTCCCACTGAAGTGTATACAGATGGTCTTTGACTTACAATGATTCACTTAGTGACCATTCAAAGTTACAACATCACTGAAAAAGTGACTTATGACTGTTTTACACTTATGACCACTGCACAGTCTGTGCCTGTGGTCATGCGATCACATTTTGGATGATTGGCAACTGGCTTGTACTTATGACGGTTGAAATGTCTTGTGGTTATGTCATCCCTTTTGCAACCTTCTGAAAGGCATAGTCAATTGCAAGCCAGATTTATTTAACAGCCGTGTTACTGACTTAACAACTCCAGTGTTTCACTTAACAGCTGCAACAAGAAAGGTTGTACGGTGGGGCAAAACTCACTTAACAACAGTCTTGATTTAACAGTGGGAATTTCGGCATCAATTGTGATTCGGGGCTCAAAGGTCGAGGGCTACTTGTATATTCCAGAAATTTTATTTTTGACATCACCACAACACATTGGAGTCATTTTGAGTTTTAAGTTTGAAACACAACTCATTTGCCATTGTGTGCGTATTCAGCTTTTTGGAAAGCAAGTAAGATAGAAATAGAAGTACAATCATTATCACCCTTAGTTTAAGGTAGCAAGTTTATATGTTCAGAAAATGTTGCTTCCTTCTTGTGTGTGTTGGTATATAGTGTGGTTATAATACTAAAGCAGCATATATATATATATTTTAAAAAGGGATTTGTTTCAAAGTGCATGAGGCAAAATGAAAAAAAAAATGTTTGACACCCTTGCTGTAATTTTAATAGCTTGTTTTTAAATATATACACAGTATGTTTGATAGTCTAAAATGTCACCTCTTTCAACTTTGCAAAGATCACACCCAGAAAACATCTGAGTTACCACATGGGGATGCTCATCTTACATTTATTGCCATAGAATAGTTTAGAAGGCTGTGGAGTGCAATTTGAAGCTAACTGAATAGCAAATGCCCAACTGAGAACTTAATGTCTTCATTTGATCTTTCCTTGATGTAAGGTTTTCTTCAGCATAACTCTTTCCCCACTGTTTACAATTTACAGAGACAAATGTGTAAGTTTCCTTCTGAAATCTGTCTTCAAATTATACACACACACACACATGAATATATGCTCAAGAGCATAGACAAGTCATATCAAGTCAGCCTCTTTGTGTGTAAATTCGTATTCATATGACACTATAGCCCTCCTTTCATTCCAGTTGGCATTTTCCTGCTTGTTCCACTGTTTTTGTTTTGTTCCATTGTGCAATATGTAATTTCCCCAAGTCTTCAGATTTTTGCATTGCAATTTGATTATGTTTGCAGACTGAAACTCTTCTGCTGGTTGTCTGCCCATGTTTATCACTCGCTTTTCAATTTTGCTGTTCATGGAAGCCCTTACCTCCATCTTTTATATCAGTTATTCTGTTTGGTAGCCTGACAGATTGGATTTGAGATATGTATTTATTCTAAAAACTCAACTGCCAGTAAGATAAAAGCATAAACAACTCCTTTAATTGGGAGAAAGCAAAAATGCACATTTCTTCATGGAATCTTTCCGGGATAGGATACATCCCCTGTTAAAAAGTTTTTATAGATTCACTAAGTGTAACTTAGTGAATTCTCTATCGTTCCTGCCTATTAACCTCATTCAAGAAAGCTTTAGAAGAATAGAAAACTGGCTGACTTGCAGGCTTAAAGGAAATTGTTATTCATGAGATTGTACTATACGTATCCATGGTCCTGCAGAATTTCATGCCAGAAATAGTTCTTGTCGCTTGGAACTTACAGTTTAATTGTTTGGCAGTTTGGGTCCTTTTTTATTATTCCGTTCTGCTTATCTTTATCTATATCTCTTTCCATAGGACGTAGTGGCTCAGTGGCTAAGACACTGAGCTTGTCGATCAGAAATGTTGGCAGTTTGGCAGTTCCAATCCCTAGCACCACGTAATGGAGTGAGCTCCCGTTACTTCTCCTAGCTTCTGCCAAACTAGCAGTTCAAAACCACATAAAAAATGCAAGTAGAAAAATAGGAAGCACCTTTGGTGGGAAGGTAACAGCGTTCCGTGTGTCTTCAGTGTTTAGTCATGCCAGCTACATGACCATGGAGATGTCTTCAGACAGTGCTGGCTCTTTGGCTTTGAAATGGAGATGAGCACCGCCCCCTAGAGTCAGGAACGACTAGTATGAGGGGAAACTTTACCTTTACCTTATCTCTTTCCATAACAGTTCTTAAGACATCTATATCTCTTTCCATAGTAGCACTGAATTAGCGAGAGTATCCATGCTAACAATATTATGTGAATCCAGTCTTTGTGATTTATTTAATAAAAACATTTATGACATAGCTAACCATGGTGTGTGAATCCTCATCAGTTATTGGAGTATTTTCTTTATATTTCACTTGGCCCAAATTCATATATCATACTGGTATGTTTGGGATTTGTGAATTTGTGAATTGTAACTATTGTCATTCAGAATTGTGTGTAAACAAAGCCACTTTACAGTTGATGAAAATAATATTTTGTTATTTATTACAAAGATTTATATGGCCACCTATCTTGTACACAATGATTCTGGGCAACTCAAAGCAAGACAGAAGGTTTTTAGCGGTAATTATTTCTTTTCTCTGGCATTCAGAAATGGAATTGATGATGCATTTAAATTAATTTTTTAAGAAAAAAAATGAAAGTAGTACTAAGCAATATATTTTAGGCTACGTTTGATAGTATTTCTATCGACAACTTTATATTTGTTTCAAATTGCAGTGGATTTGAAGCCCAACAAAATTTAGAAATGATATTGAGAGCCACACTGCTTAAAAGTAAAGGTAAAGGTTCCCCTTGCATATATGTGCTAGTTGTTCCTGACTCTAAGAGGCAGTGCTCATCTCCGTTTCAAAGCCGAAGAGCCAGCGCTGTCTGAAGACATCTCCGGGGTCATGTGGCTGGCATGACTAAACGCTGATAAACTGTTATCTTCCCACCAAAGGTGGTTCCTATTTTTCTATTTGAATTATCGCATGCTTTCGAACTGCTAGTTTGGCAGAAGCTGGGACAAGTAACGGGAGCTCACTCCATTTTATGGCACTAGGGATTCGGACCGCGTCCCTTTCATAAAAGGAATTGACGATGCATCTAAATTAATTTTTTAAAGAAAAAATAAATAAAAGCAACACTAAGCAATGTATCTAATGTTAAGTTTGATAGTATTTCTATTGACTTAGCTTTATATTTGTTTCAAATTCAGTCGATAGGAAGTCTGACAAAATTTAGAAATGATGTTGAGAGCTACACTGCTTATGAAACAGCAAATCTGACAGCCTTCTCTTTATTGTTTTATGGATTTTAAGGCACTGTGAAAGAGCATCTTATGGGAAGACAGAAATGAACAAACTTAAAACAATGTGTTATTATACCATCTGTAAATAATCTTTGTGTTCTGATAGCTAACCTTGTCTCATCATTCATATATATATATATATATATATATATATATATATATATATATATATATATATATATACATACATACATACATACATACATACATACATACATACATACATACATACATATACATATATACATACATTCTTCTGAACAGAGTGAATATTTTAAATTGAATAAAAGCTCAGCTTTTCCTCTTTTTTTTTCTATAAGAGCTTACCCAGAAAAAAAAACATCCAGAGAGTTCCCCTCCCCCCCCAAAAAAACAGCTGCATCTGATGCTCATTGTAATATCTGCTCATTAATTTTCAAAGTTAAAAATCTGTTCTGGCAGTTTGATCCATGGTGGTAGCAAGTGCATTCTTAAGTATTTGTGCAGCGGGTTTTTTTTTTAATTTGAGAAATTATCCATCCTTATTTGACCCAAATAATGAGTAAAATAATTATGAACAGATGAATGACTGAAATGCAGAACCAGCTGGATTAAAAGAAGGGGTTTTTAAAAAATTAAATGATACTTTCAACTCCCTTAATCATTGAAGTATCAAAGATTTCTATAAACATTTCTGATTTCATGGTCTAATTGTACTTTTCAACCTCAATTTACATGATTTAAAAATAACTTTTAACTCATTTGACTTCAGAACAGGGGAAAAAATCATTTCAAACAATATTTATTTACAAGTTTCTATTCAATACAAGGACTTTCATGGCTTCATAAAAAGCGATTGTCACATATTTAATAGAAGCTGTCGAAAAATGTATCAGGATTTAGTATAGGTGGTCTGTGCTTAATGAAATTCTGTTGCTAGGCAATGCAGCCATAAACATGATGTCATGTGACCACATGGCTTAGCGACAGCAATCCTGGAAGTCCCCATTGCTATTGCTTAGGAAGGTTTGAAGGTCGTTCAGCAAAGACATCACATGACCCACAACTTGTGACTTCCTGCTGACTTCTCACAAGCGAAGTCAATGGAAGAGTTGGCAGGACATCACAAGTCCTGGTGGGCTCAAAAGCAGTCTGGCGGGCAGATGAATACTATGGAATCAGGATTGTGCCCATTCGTTCCAAAACTATGGAGCATGCTTGCTTCATGTCCAGATCATTCCAAAGAGATATAGAGTAAGAGCTGTGGTGGTGCAGAAGTTAGAAGGCAGTATTTTAGGCTGACTCTGACCACTGCCAGGCGTTTGATCATGACCAACTCAAGGTTGACTCATCCTTCCATCCTTCAGAGGTTGGTAAAATGAGGACCCAGATTGTTGGGGGCAAGAGGCTGACTGTAAACTGCTTAGAGAGGGCTGTAAAGTACCGTAGAGTGATATATAAGTCTAAGTGCTCTTGCTATTGCCCTTCCTTCCTTCCTTCCTTCCTTCCTTCCTTCCTTCCTTCCTTCCTTCCTTCCTTCCTTCCCAGTGATTAAAATGCAGTATTGCAGGCTAATTCTGCCCACTTCCAGCTGTTCGATCCTGACTGGCTCAAGATTGATTCAGCCTCCCATCCTTCCGAGGTTGGTAAAATGAGGACCCAGATTGTTGAGGGCAAATAGGCTGACTCTCTAAACCACTTAGAGAGGGCTGTAAAGCACTGTGAAGCAGTATAGAAGTCTCAAGTGCTATTGCTATTGTTATCTTTCCTCATCTTTGGTTTTGGGAATTGTAGTTGAATCGCATCTATTAGGAAAAGACTGAACGGACGTATTAATTTTTCCTTCCTGCTTTCCTGGTATCTTATAAAGCAATGTTTCTCAACCTCTCCAACTTTAAGATGTGTGGACTTGAACTCCCAAAACTCCCCAGCCAGCATGCTAGCCAGGGAATTCTGGGAGTTGAAGTCCGCACATCTTAAAGTTGCTGAGGTTGAGAGAGGCTGTTATAAAGTCTGCTTCAATTTGTTCTGTCTTAGAGCCGGTCCTACTGGGTAGCTCATTAACGAGCGAGTGTGTAATTATCCCGGGCTGCTGCTAAGATGAAACTGTCTCCTTAGAGAGCAAAGGAGCTTTTGAGTTCCATCAGAGGTGACAGGCACCATTCCCTTAAATCACCATAGGCTGCTGATGCAAATGTTTTATATATTAGCAGTTTAAATTAGTTATTAAACCCTGTCAGGTAGCAAGGGTGGGAGAAATGAAAAGCAATTTTGGATGAAATGTTATCTTTCCATGTCAAACTCTGATTTCATATTTCAGATTCAGTTGCTTATAAAGTAGCAAGAGAAGAAACCCATCTTGTCAATGGATAATCGGATGCAGGGTTTTAAAATGTTGATACATTGGGATTAGGCCCAGATTGTTACCACATGAGCTAAGCTAATCATCCCTCTTCCAGGGGAGCACACATTTCTGATGGCCTTTGCTCTATCAGCTTCATTCTTCACCCACCCATCCCTGGCAAGATGAAGCAGAAAAAGTTGGGTTCTTGGAGGTGGGAGTGTGCTCTTGTATTCACCGAAGGAAAACAGAAATCTGTATGTAGCTTCTCGATTATGTAACTGTATTATAGAACAAGGGGAGGCAACCTGAGACCAGATTTCAAATGTTGAGAGCGCATTTACTTATTTATTTTGCAAAATTTATGCAGCCATGCACCTCACAAACTGTAACTCTGGGTGCTGTATAAAACTGAATCACAGCTAAAACAATATTTATGATGTGTAAAACAGTGGAACGTGAATTAAAAATAAAATGTCTAGTATGTATATTTTAAAGACTGCTGCCAGGGAGATTTGCCTCTGCACCCAATAAGTCATTGTGGTAGATATATAGACAGTCGAAAAAACAACAATTGTCAGAGTTCTGACAGAGGACCTAATTAAATCATGAGCCTCGAACCAAGCTTCAAAAGAAATCCAGTTATTTATTAGGAGCTCCATGTTGGCATGTACCCAAGTGAAGCCAACTCTGACCCCATGTGATTTACGCCCCAATCATGACCCCGTTTCCCCTTTTCCCACAGGGCGTGTCATAAACCACATTCACCAACAGAGCAGTTTTGCAGGTTGTAGAGATCACTCCCCCCCCCCGGCCACTATGGGTAACCCTGGAAGATGGCCTTGAGGGCGATAAGGCTGGAATGTACTTCTGTGTTTGGCTGCCATGCTACTCCAGCAGTTTCCCTTCCCTTTTGGCTATGGCAACTCGAGAGCAGGCCTGGAATGCTTTGCAAGTTGACAGCAATTTAGAAAAAAGGGCAATGTGCTCTGTTCTTAGGGTGCTGTTCAGCCCCAAAATGTTGCAACATATGCTTTTTAATTGTGTTCCATGTGTACAGCTTTCTGATCTAAAATATTTCTTAAAGCAATCCATTCATCCCTGGTATTAGTGCTGGAAAGAATGAGGCCACTGCTGCAAATACTTTTCAAAGTTAATCCCAAAGGTTAACTAAACTTTGCTTTTTTCTTTTGAAGACATTTCACTTCCCATCCAAGAAGCTTCTTCATCTCTGACAGGATAGTGGAGTAGGAATGGTTTTCCAGAAGAAAAATGGAAGTATGGGAATCAGGATGAGGTGGACGTCACATACTGTAACAACTGGTTCGCCCATAACCGAAAATGTGAGCGTGTTTTACCAAGAATGGAGGGCTGAACAAACCTTGAGCTGGTCAGGATTGAACATCTGGCAGTGGGCAGAGTCAGCCTGCAATACTGCATTCTAACCACTCCCCCCCCCCGAACTCTAGCTTTATATATTACTAGCTGATAACCTGGCATTGCCCGGGTATTTATTTATCCTAATCCTGTATTAAACAGGATTTTTAATGTTGATTTTCCCCCTTACCAGAGGGAGCCCTCTTGTGGAGTAATGGGAAGTCATTACCATGGCAACTCCACTGTGCTGTACAATAGAAGCCATTTTACGGCAGCACAGTAGAAGCCATTTTAAGGCATAACAGGCAGTATTGTAACAGAACACCTCCCTAAGAGATGTTAGGGTTGTCTTATCACCACAGTATTTGTTTCCAGAGAGTAAGTCATCTGTATCCCAAGTTTTGTTGGAATTGCTCAAGGCGTTCCAGAGTTATGCTGGAACATAAACACACAGCCATAGATGGATGGATGGATGGATGGATGGATGGATGGATGGATGGATGGATGGATGGATGGCTAGATGAATGGATGGACGGATGGATGACAGATGGATGGATAGGTTGAGATTGTTTCTTGAATAGCCCTTTGAGGAATCATAGAATCATAGGGCTGGAAGGAACCACATTGATCTTCTAGTCCATCCCCCTTCTCACTGCAGGAGACCTTATACCATCCCAATCAAAAGGGTGTCCAGTCTCTTTGAGAAGACATTCAGTGGTGGAGCACCCATACCTTTTGGAAGAAAGCTGTTCCACTGATTAATTGTTCTCACTGTGAGGAAATTTCTCCTTACTTTTAGGTTGGATCTCTAGCAAATTGGGCTGTAATTGGGAGGAAGGAAAGTTACTGGCCTCAAAATTTTCCAGAAGGTTCCATGGCTGAGGTAGGCTTGAATCTGGGACTCCTTGTTTCTAATTTAACACATTATCCATAGTAGTTCTACTGAATTTAATAGAAGGACATTTAATTTCACTGTGGGTAGAAATCCAACCACCGTTTGTTATCCACAGGGTTCCAAGAGAAGCGGCAGACAGTTCAGTATCCGCCTTCTACATCTTTCCTCCAAATAAAATCAGTGGTTCTAAAAATAAATTTAAATGGGTCAATATTTGTAGCTATTTAGACAGCACTCAGTAACTAATCTAAATTGCAATGTGACATGTTTTACTTACATAAAATGCATAACATATATTTCTTTTACCTTCAACTAAAAAAACCTGACAACAACATGAAACACCAGGGGAAAATAAAATGAGTTTAATAACCATTTTAGTTTCAGACATCTCTGAATACTACTTCAAAGAGTAAAAGGCGGCTTGTATTTATAAATAATAATGATGGTAATAATGTTATTATTGGGCAAGAGGAGAACTGCTCTTGATGTATCTTTACAGCAGAATAACTGAATGTAGTGGCACATGCTTCTTTTCCTTTTAAAAATAAAGCTGCTTGTCTAATTTTTCACCCCAGCCACAGCTTGGCCCTTTGTGAATTTGTAATAAATGGTATCTTTGTTCTGCTGAATTTATGGCTCAATATGTATCTTGCAATGCCCTTGAATCATGGGCACCGTGAAATCTGTAATTACAAATTTCCTTTCCTTTGTTGTCTAAACTCTCTGTCATAAGTTTCCATTAAAGCACACACAAGGCAGAAATCTAAACTTACAGTACCCAAAGCAAACATAAAATGAACTGACAGCATGTGTTTCAAATCATAAATTCAGGCATGTAGGAAGTGATATAAAGCTCTTCCTTGTGGCCTTGTTAATGTGCTTTGCTCCTGTCCTTGAGATGGGAGAAAAGTATATCGGACATAAATTGTGGCGTCCTTACAGTCTGCTGGCATCGCAGCTCAGCTACTAGGATGCCATGCTGTATTGATAAGACCTGTGGTTATAACAAAAACTCGTTCATTTACTAGGTTCTTAGATTATAATACAGGGATGCGGTGGCTCAGTAGCTAAGATGCTGAGCTTGTTGATCAGAAAGGTCGGTGGTTCGAATCCCTAGCGTATCATAACGGATGGAGCTCCCATTACTTGTCCCATCTTCTGCCAACCTAGCAGTTTGAAAGCACATAAAAATGCAAGTAGAAAAATAGGAACCCCCTTTGGTAGGAAGGTAACAGCGTTCCATGTGCCTTTGCATTTAGTCATGCCAGCCACATGACCACGGAGACGTCTTCGGATAGCGCTGGCTATTCGGCTTTGAAATAGAGATGAGCACTGCCCCCTAGAGTCAGGAACGACTAGCACATATGTGCATTCAGTTTTGGTTGCCATGATGTGAGAAGAAGATGTGTTGACTCTAGAAAGAGTGCAAAGAAGAGCCACAAAGAAGATTAGGGGACTGGAGGCGAAAACATATGAAGAATGGTTGCAGGAACTGGACATGTCTAGTTTAGTGAAAAGAAGGACCAGAGGAGATATGATAGCAGTGTTCCAATATCTCAGGGGTTGCCACAAAGAAGAGGGAGTCACATTATTCTCCAAAGCACCAGAGGGTAGGACAAGAAGCAATGGGTGGAAACTAATTAAGGAGAGAAGCAACTTAGAATTAAGGAGGAATTTCCTGATAGTTACAAGAATTAATCAGTGGAACAACTTGCCTCCAGAAGTTTAAACACTCCTACACTGGGAGTTTTTAAAAAGATGTTGGATAACCATTAGTCAGAAGTAGTGTAGGGTTTCCTGCCTAAGCAGGGGGTTCAACCAGAAGACCTGCAAGGTCCTTTCCAGCTCTGTTATTCTAAGTTCTAAGTCTAATTTCAGGGTAGTGATGGCTGAATTGTTATTTTCTTCCCTCTCATTGTCCAGCAGGGGAAAAAAAAACCCCAATCACAAGCCTTTCCTGACTGTCTTGTAAGGCGGGGTGGATGGTTTATGCCTACTGTTTATTCATTGATTCAGTGCATGCTTTTATTATTTATGGCATGCTGCTTCTGACAGGGATATCACTTTCCCGAGAGATCAATACTGCTATGAAATGATTTTATAGATTCTGCCGTCTAGATCGCAGCGGCGATGGAATCTGTCATTTCATGGGACAGTTGATCTCCTGGGAGATTTGAATGTCTTGTCCAAAAAGTGGAAGACTAGCCTACAACTGTGTTACTCCCCCCCCCACACACAAAAAGGCTACATGAATTATTGGGAGAAGCCTAAAAGGAGAGAATACAGTGTTAGTGTATTTCTGACATTTTCTTTCCTCATCTTCTTCCTGAATTCAGTTTCACCTGGCAAAGAGCTGCTTCTCTCTCTTTCACACTATAAAAAAGATGTTGAGGTCCTAGAAAGTGTGCAGAGAAGAGCAGCAGAGGTGATAAGGAAGGTTCAACTGCATGATGAATGATTGAGGGAACTTGGCAAGTCTAGCATGTTGAAGAGAAGGACTAGGGGTGATAGGATAGCAATCGTCCAGTATTTTGAGAAGCTGTCACAGGAAAGAGGTGATTGAGCTGTTCTCCAAAGTACTTGAGGGCAGGACAAGTAATGAGTGGAAGCTTGCTAAAGAGAGATCCAATGTAGGAGAAATTTCCTGTTAGTGACAATAATTAATTAATGGAATAGTTTGACTCCCAGCACTCCATCACTTTTCTCTTCAAGAAGATACTGGACAGGCATTTGTCTGGAATAGGATAGAGTCCCCTGCTTGACCAGGGTGTTGGACTAAGGTCTCTTCCAGGCCTATGTTTCTATTATTCTCCCTACCATTGGTGGAAAGGTAAGAGCGCTCCGTGCACCTTTGCCGTTGAGTCATGCCAGCCACATGACCACGGAATTGTCATCAGACAGTGCTGGCTCTTCGGCTTTGAAATGGAGATGAGCACCGCCCCCTAGAGTTGGGAACGACTAGCACATATGTGCGAGGGGAACCTTTACCTTTAACCTGTTTTGCATTGCATTTATACTGTCTGTAAGTCATCTTCATACTATTGTATTAGGTTTATGATTCCATGAAGCAAGACTTACTACTTCATTTTGATTTTACTGAAATATTATTTATTTTGTCTTTGTTCAGGATACAATAATGTTTTAATCCTTTTAAAAAAATGTTAAGCAACAGTGTATTAGAGTATGAGCAGAGTAGCTACTTCCCGTTTGCCTTAAAGGAGTCTGTTTCACTTTTTGCAAACAGCCATCTTCATTTTGTGTCTATGTATGTTTTGATACAATTTTATATATTCTTTTCAGTGTATTTCTGTGTAGTTTTTCATTCTGGAAGCTCTTTTGTACTTTGTTCTCTTTATATATGTTTTATTGATTAGAAAATTTCATTGCAAAACTTGGAAGAATTTGGGGAAAATAATTTAGTCGCTCAGTGTAATTTTTGTTTGGGATGAATGATTTGGATAAATATAAAAAATATAAACACCATATATTAGAGACCCATCAGTAACTTTGAAATAGCATATAATTAGCATCAATAGCCAGCCACATGGATGAGTGACTCAATCTATTTCTGATCTATATTTCTGCTGCCTATGTTCACCAGTAATTCTTTTTCCTCATGTTTCTATATTGATCTATGATTTAATAACCTATTTTGCATGTAATGTTGCATTTATACTTTAAATATATATTTTCTCTTCAAACACATAATGCTAAAATATTTGAATATGTTTTAAAATCCCCAAGTTACATTAGAATACTTAGGGAGTGTGAAAGGCAGTTGCTAATGAGGTTCTGATGATTAGTCTGCAAGTATAAATCAAGTCAATTTGTATTTGCCAAATTCAGATTTGTCAGGCCTCCCAATGTAGTGTTGAATATTTTGATTGAACTTATTTCATGGCCAGCCTTCCTTGAATAAAATTAATCATAATTTATGCCCTGAGCTTTACAGAAGAAAGGATCTTAAAGGGTCCCGTGAGTCCAGTTTCACTTCATCTGGTGATTAAATGGACAGCCATATCATTTTCTTGATGACCACATAGAAGGAGTTTGCAATTGCCTTCTGGAATAGTTTCTTTGCCAATTTTCCAGTCTACCTTAAGGTTTGGAATCTCTTGCAACTGAGCAGGGCCAGACCCAAGTTCTAACAAGGTCCATCTCTGAAGTAGCTTTTTTCAACATTACCCAAATTTGGCCAAGTGCTGCTATGTGCTCTGGCAATTATAAGATCTATATAAAATCTATAATTATAAGGTCCATACTTTAATAGCCTATTTTGCATGCAGTGTTGCATTTATACTTTAAATATATATATCTTGTCAGTGGCTAATGAGGCTCTGATGATTAGTCTAAATCAAGTCAATTTGTATGTGCCAAATTCAGTAGTACAGTACTCCTTGTCTTACAACCACAACTGAGCCCAAAATATGATGTTGCTAAGTGAAATATTTAAGTGAATTTGACCTACTTTGACGACCTTTCTTGCTACAGTTGCTAAGTAGGTAACACTGCAGTCATGAAGTTAGTAGCAACAGCAATAGAATTTAGACTTATATACTGCTTCACGGTGCTTTACAACCCTCTTTAAACAGTTTACAGAGTCAGCCTATTTGCCCTCAACAATCTGGGTCCTCATTTTACCAACCTCAGAAGGATGGAAGGCTGAGTCAACCTTGAGCCAGTCAGGATCGAACTGCTCAACTGCAGGCAAACGGCAGTCATCAGAAGTAGCCTGCAATACTGCATGGCTAGCCACTGCACCACCACAGCTCATAGTAACATGCACTCAGTTTGCCAAGCATCTAAATGTTGATCATGTGACCATGGGGGTGCCCCAATGGCCGTAAGTGTGAAAAAGTCTGCGGATAGGAAGGCACTACAGAGAGTGATCAATTTAGCACAAGAAACCATTGGTTGCTACATGACACCACTGGATGACATCGCCAGGTCTCGCTGCTTTAGCAGAGTAAGGAAGATACGCGGAGATGATTCATACCCTGCTCAATGTCTCTTTGCATTTCTACAATTGGCCAGAAATTATCAAAGTATAGCCAGCCAAACAAATAGGTTTAAAAATAGCTTCTATCCTTGGGCTGTCAGACTCTTAACCACAACCACAACCACAACCACTCCGTATGACAGAACCACAACCACTCCGTATGACACTCCGCACACACAGAAACGTATGACTAATTTTTTCTTTTTATTTCTTTTTTTGTTTCTGCTATAATTTTGCACCAGTGAGGCTAAAACCAATTTTATAGTATTTATTTTGTACAATGACAATAAAGACTATGCTATGCTATGCTATGCTATGCTATGCTATGCTATGCTATGCTATGCTATGCTATGCTATGCTATACTATTATTGCCATGCCACTCTGTGAACTGCCAAACAATTGTCATTAGGCATCACGGCTCAGCTCTCCTGTCAACTAGCTTGAAACATTTTTTAAAAATTAACAATTAGATCTCAAGATCTAATACAAACTGGCTCCAGTATATCATATCATGTCTCTCCTCCACATAATAGATCAGCCTAGCAATCATTCTTGGGCTCTAATTGACTCATCTTCTCATTCACCTTTTGACAATAATATGATTGGCAATGGATGGCTGTGAAGGTTGGACCATAAGGAAGGCTGAGCAGCAAAGAATGGAGGCCTTTGAACTCTGGTGCTGGAGAAGACTCCTGCGAATCCCTTGCGCTGCAAGGCCATCCAACCGGTCAGTCCTAGAGGAGATCAACCCCAGCTACTCTTTAGAAGGCCAGATCCTGAAGAGGAAACTCAAAGACTTTGGCCACCTGATGAGAAGGAAGGAGTCTCTGGAGAAGATCCTCATGCTGGGAGCGATGGAAGGCAAAAGAAGAAGGGGATGAAAGAGAATGAGGTGGCTGGATGGAGTCACTGAAGCAGTCGGCGTGAGCTTAAATGGACTCCAGAGGATGGTAAAGGACAGGAAGGCCTGGAGGAGTGTTGTCCATGGAGTCGCGATGGGTCAGACAAGACTTCGCAACTAGCAACAACAACAGAGTTATTTCTCTGTTAGTTTTCCTGTTGCCATTGCTCTCCTCTCACTGTGCCCAAATGATAGTATCTGCCAGCACCTAGGAGTTTTGTCTGGTTTCTCATCATTGTGAATCTGTGGGAGTTCACTTCATCAAGTTTTAAAATTGTTTGCATTACTTTAATTTACGCTATTTTCGTTGCACGATGACCCACACATGTGAACTGTTTGTTCGCAAAATTTGCACAGAGCTTTTGTGAAATAATTCACCTTAATGTAGTGCCCTTTTCATGTTTCCATGAATATACGCAGTTCTTATCAATTCTCCCCTAACTTACATTTCTTCCAAATCAGTGAGCCATGCTGCAGAGTTTGGAGAATTGGGAATTTTGAATAATGAATCCGCCTTGCTTCGCTATACAAAATTAGGTACACTTTCATTCAAATACACAATAAACAGATTTCTTCCCCACTGCATGGATGGCAGGTAGTGGCCCAGTGATCCCTGATTCTCATTGCTGAGCAACATGTTTTGTAAACAGGGGACAGATGGCAGAAAGCTGCAGGCAAAGAAATGGGAAGTCAAAAGTCAATTAACCTGAAGATGCTGCAGGAGGAAACCAGGTTTTAAAACTTGGGACTGGTGTATTACTATAGGGCAGGTTTCCTGAGTGCTGCAATATGCAGAATATGTGTACAGATTTCCTAATTTTCTGCCACAAAACTACTTATCTAACTTTTTGTGTATGCTTGGGAATTGTTCTGACCCAGGTCTCCAAACACAACAAACCTTTTGAAGTTAACTCAAAGATTCCTTTATTAGGAGCAGCCCTGGCAAAAAAAGTTTCTCTCTCAACATTGGCTAACAAGTCTGTCCAGCAGGGAGATGAATAGTTATCTGCCACATCTATTCATCTCTGCCACCTGCCTTTTATCCCCAGCTATGGTAGGGCTTGCACTAGCAGTGGTGGCTCTCCTATCCCAAGGACCGCCCCATAGATTTCCACTGTTCTCCTCTCCTTTGCCTTCTGTGTATCCACATGTCAGGCACCGGACCCAGCTGTATCTCCTATTCCTCATCATCCACCTCCAGACCTGGAGGCTGTTGACTCTCCATCTGAGAGCTGACAGACAGCCAAGGCTCCACCTCTCTCTCTCTCTCTTTCTCTCTCTCTGCCAGCTTAATACATTTCCCCCTCAGAGCTCTCAGGTTGCCCTGATGCTGACCCTGACCCCCACACCTCCTCGTCCTCTGATTCGGCTGCTGGAAGGACCAGTGGCCAACAGGCAACAACAGGAATATAGAGCTGAGACAGCAATTAGAAAAGATTTTTTTGTCAAGCCTGACAGAAAGCTCTGAGAAACTCATCCCTACAGCCTGACCATAAAACATGGGCTTTCTGTTGTATCTGTTAATCTTTCGGCACATCTGCCAGAGTGCCTGTGAGAAGATATTCACAGACCCAGATGGCCGTCCCCAAAACTTTCCTGTTGATCCCTTGGAACCGGAGATCTTTGTCAGCCAAAGCTGCATGGATGCTGCTGGAGGAAAAGATGAAAATATTTTGATGGAATGCCAAGTGGCTGGAGATGGCCCGAGGTTTATTGCAGATATGATGTAGAGTGAATGATTGATAACTGCTTGCCGAGGTTATTAAGAGGAAGCAACAGAGGTGAGCACAAATTATGGGCTTCAATTATGGAATGAAAACAAATATGTGGAAGAGAATTAATGCAAGCTGTGGATCAATACATTAATAAATGTGGCCTCTTCTTAGTTTTCTTTCTCCAGTGGGCTCATTTTGATATACCTTCTTGGCTGTAAAGGTTTGCACTGCCCTGGGGGGGGGGTATACTTAAAAAAAAGCAATTTACTGCTCCTAAATTCTCAATATGTAGCCTGATCTAACCAAACATTGGGCAGTTTTTTTTAAAAAAAAGCAATCATACATTTTTATTATCCACAGCTGAAGTTATTATCATGTGCTTCATAGAAGCATTCCCCAACCTTCCTGAACTGACTTTGCAGACTGGCATGGGGAAGGGGGAAGAGAGGGTATGATTCCATGTGAATAGCATTCAAGCACGGACACGCATGCAGCTCCATTTATGTGCGTGCCCACCGCTCTTGCAAATGCTCACCTGCTGCTCATGGAAGTGGAAATGTTCATGCACTCTTGTCGCTTCGGGGACCCAGTTCTAAATGGGCTGCGGCCCAGAGCTTGGGAACCCTTGCTCTACCTGTGAAATACCCACCTCTCCTTTTTTTAAGCAAAATATTTTGACTGAAATATAATTTTCAAGAAAGTCGCTTAAATACAGGTCATAGACCCAAATACATAGGAAAAAAATAATACAGTGGAATAAAATAGAGAGAACAGTAAATCCAAGAGGAAGGGTGGGGGGGAAGAAAAATACCACAAGATAAAATGTGATAAAAGCAATATAACTCTAACCTTCTATGCTTGATGAAGCCACACAGTAGAGAGAAAAGAATCAGATGAACATTAATGTGAGATTAATGAAGCACAGAGAGCCAGGTTGCTGTACATGTTCAAACATTAGACTGATAACCTGGAGATCCTGAGTTTCACTCTGTCTTAGGTACAGCTGGGTCTTCCCATTATTCTTCTGGACTTTAGGATGCTCTTTGGACTGAGCAATCATACAATTATAGAGCTGAGGTGGCACAGTGGTTAGAGTGCTGTAATGTAGGCTACTTCTGCTGACTGTCGGCTGCCTGCAGTTTGGCAGTTTGAATCTCACCAGGTTCAAGCCTTCCATCCTTCCAAGGTGGGTAAAATGAGGACTCAGATTGTTTGGGGGCAATAGGCTCACTCTATAAACTGCTTAGAGAGGGCTATAAAAGCACTATGAAGCGGTATATAAGTCTAAGTGTTATTGCTATTGCTATTCCTATATGTATTTCCAAAGAAGCATTAGATTGTTTAGGGGACTGGTGATTAAAACATATAAAGAACAGTTGCTGGAATTGGGTATGTCTAGTCCAGTGAAAAGAAGGAAGTGACACAATAATAGTGTTCCAATATCTAAGGGGTTGCCATAAAGAAGAGGGTGGTGGTGGTCAGACTATTCTCCAAATCACCTGAAGGCAGGACAAGAAGCAATGGGTGGAAATTAATCAAGGAGAGAAGCAGAATTAAGGAGCAATTTCCTGAAAGTGAGAACAGTGGAATAACTTGCTTCCAGAAGTTATGGATGCTCCATCACTAGAAGTTTTTTAAGAAGACATTGGACAACCACTTGTCTGGAATGGTATTGGGATTTCTTGCTTGAGTATGGGGTTGGACTAGAAGTCCTTCAAGATTCCTTCCAAATCTGTTGTTTTCTTTTCTAAGAATGCCTAGATGAATCCTGGAGGCACTTTTTACATTAAAGATGATGTCAAAGGCTGGTTGCAATGCAGTTCCTCTTTTAATTACTTCTGAGAGATGAAATAGATGCTGGGCGATCAGGATACCATTAATCTAGCCTGTCTAGAGACTCCCGAGGAATCCAGCTGCAGAGTGACTCCTCGCAGAGAAGGGAAGAACAAAGAACGTTGATGGTTTCAGCACCCTGGAGAGTTCTCTGAGGAGCAGAATTCTCTCTCAACAAGAAACCCAGAGCAATTGTTTGCCCTTCACTAAAGCCTTAAGTGAGACCGAGTTTGGTGTTGTGATGAAGGCACCAGGCTAAGAACCAAGTGAACCTGAGCTCTTATGCATCCTTGGATACCAAGTCAGCTTGGGCTGGTCACTTTCTCTCAGCCCTAAACAATGACAAACCACTTGCCACATGTCCAGGTAGCTTCCAGAAGTCAACATTAATTGGTACACATCAAAATATAATGTAATATAATATAATATAATATAGTATAGTATAGTATAGTATAGTATAGTATAGTATAGTATAGTATAGTATAGTATAGTATAGTATAGTAATGTAATATAATAAATATAACACAATACAATACAATATATAATAATATAATACAATACAATATATAATAATATAATATATAATAATATCATATAATGTAATGTAATATAATGTAATGTAATATAATATAATATATAATAATATAATATATAAAAATATACAATAATATATAATATACAATAATATAATATAATAATTAATAAAATACAATACTAATATAAGAAAAATAATAAAATAAAATATATGCAAACTTTGCAACTGTTTGTGTTATTTTAAATTTCAATCCGACCTTTATTGTCAGTGCATAACATGTGTACAATGAGATTGGCTGAGCCCCTCTTAGTGCACCTTCCCCAACATAAATACACATCACAGTGAAATAAAGAAAATCCTTAACCCAATAACAATACACAATCCTCTATACATATATGTGCATAACATTACATTATAATATATTGCACCAATAGGAACATGTTGCGATGGCCTTGCAAGTCTATCGTACTACATACCATCTGGTTCTTATATACCAGATGGAATTTCACATAAAGTTTATTCTGGGCATCTGGAGAATGGCTTAATAAAAGGTATTAGAAACTCCATAAGATGTATTGTACACATATTGGACAAATGAAAATGCCAGGACCCCATGGCACTGCAACCATTGTAAATACATGCAAGTTATGAAGCACCTGAAGGATTTTCATGTGATTTTGGGGATGCTGATCATAAGTGTGAGAACTGGTCATAAGTCACTTTTTCAGTGCCATTGAAACTTCAAGCAGTCATTAAATAAGTGGTTGTAAGTGAAGGACTACGTGTATGTCCACAGAACTTGCAGGAGTGTCTAGTAATATGTGGACCAGGGATTCAATATTCCCAAATCAAGGCCTTGCTACCTAGGGCATTTTCTGAAACTTGTCCTCCAGGACAGCTGAGAGCAAGATATTGAGATACAGCAGCATGAAAAACCCTAGACTTGGCTTTCCCCCCTCAAACCCCATTCAACGGAGTCCCCTTTTATTGGTTTTACTATTGTGTTCGATCAACATTTCGTCTTTAATTTATTGGGTGGGTTTTTAATTGTTGTTATTTTGTCTTATGCTGCTCAGTGTCACATTGAGTTGGGCAGCCCTTATGAATTCATTAAACTATTAAGTTGGATGGGACTTCAAGATGTCTTGAAGCAGAGCTTACTATGACTGGATTTTATACCAACTGATATTTTACTGCATTTGATCCATGATAGCTTGTGAAGGAATGGGCACCAGAGAGGTGGATTTGCTTTTAAAAATCTTTTGCCACCAGAGTGTCAAGAATAACCATATCTCTGGATTTGGAAAGAATCTTTTTGATACTTTTAAAAAATCTAAATGATTTTATTACATCTGGTATTGGTCGCGCTGTTGTGGTACTCTTTTGTTTAATTAAAACAAACTCATTTCTTTTGGTGTTGCTGGTCTTTATATCAAAGGAAGAGAAAAGCTTTCTTTTTTACTAACATGTCCTTGGTGTTTCATTAAAAAAGATGGAACTATTTCTTAGATGTTCTGCTATTTATGGTTACTTTTGAAGGGTTTGTGAGCTTTCGTACTTTGATTGATTGACTTATTGATTTGGTTCCAGCTTAGTGTGGATTAACTAGGCATGCCTGACAGGTAGATAACTTTATTTAACCCTGGAAATATTTTGGACTTACTTGTTAATGGCTTCTGCTTGCAATGTGCCAGCAGAGGTCAGTGTATTCTTGTAATACTGCTTGCTAAATCAAAATGAAGAAAAAAAGATTGAAGGAGGTTATTTCATTTCAATCAGAAACACATGGCTATTATTTAACAGCATACTGTAAAACAATATTACATGTAGATATAATGCTATTTTAAATATTTATAATGGAACACAGCACTAAACAAAGCTCAGATTATGCCCCATGGAATGGAATGGAATGGAATGGAATAGAATAGAATAATGGAATGAGAATATAGTAATAGAACAGAATAGAACAGAACAGAAAAGAACAGAACAGAATTGAATTCTTTATTGGCCAAGTGTGATTGGACACACAAGGAATTTGTCTTTGGTGCAGATGCTCTCAGTGTACATAAAAATACAAGATACATTCGTCAAGAATCATCAGGTACAACACTTAATGATAGTCATAGGGTACAAATAAGCAATCAGGAAACAATATCAATACAAATCATAAGGATTCAAGCAACAGAGTTAGAGTCATGAAGTCATAAGTGGGAGGAGATGGGTGATAGGGACAATGAGAAAACTAATAGTAATAATGCAGCCTTAGTGAATAGTTTGACAGTGGAATAATTTGTTTAACAGAGTGATGACATGCGGGGAAAACTGTCCTTGTGTCTAGTTGTTCTGGGGTGCAGTGCTCTACAGCGTCATTTTGAGAGTTGAAACAATTTATGTCTAGGATGCGAGAGGTCTGTAAATAGTTTCACAGCCCTCTTTTTGTCTCGTGCAGTGTACAGGTCCTCAATGGAAGGCAGTTTGGTAGCAATTGTTTATTCTTTCATTTATGCCAGTGATAATCTGGCCAGTCCCCTTTATATCTTCCAATTTTGCAATCATGGAGATGCAAAAAGACCTATTACACACCTTTCTCCTATGGAATCCAATTTGAGGTTATTCAGACAAAAATAATCTATTTATTTATTCATTTGATTGATAGGCCAAGTTTCTATTTTGAAAATATTCAGGACTCTTAGCATTGTTGTATAACCAACACTCTGTTTTAAGTTGTTTGTTTTGTTATTCACTGGTGGAGTTGGGAAGGTCTTTCCCAGTTGCGTAAACTATGATTAATGAGGAAAGAAGAGTGCTTAGGGTAAAGAATGAGCTTCCGTCTTTTCCTCTGGGTGCTGACTTTGGAGTTTGAAACTTGTCTTACTGTAAGTTAGGAATGAATAACTATAGTTAGCAATAAGGAAATAAGATCACAATAGTGATCCGAGGTGGGTAAAATGAGGACCCAGACTGTGGGGGCGATATGCTGACTCTGTAAACTGCTTAGAGAGGGCTGAAAGCTCTATGAAGCGGTATATAAGTCTAAATGCTATTGCTATTTGCTACTGATTTTAGATGAAATCCATACAATTTGGTTTATCAAGTCCAAAGGTGATTTTTCCAAAGGCAACTGGACTTTCTTATATTTCCTTGAAGATGTTTTGCTTCTCATCCAAGAAGCTTCTTCATACTGCAAGCAGAAGCTATTAACAGGTAAGTCCAAAATATTTCCAGGGTTAAATAAAGTTATCCACCTGTCAGGCATGCCTAGTTAATCCACACTTAGCTGGAACCAAATCAATAAGTCAAACAATCAAAGCCTCCCAACCCTTCAGAAGAAACCGTAAGTAGCAGAATCCTCTTGGATAAGAAGCGAAAGGTCTTCAAAGAAAAACAAAAAAGTTCACTTGCCTTTGGAAGAAGCACTTAAGGGACAACCATGACTGAGAATCTCCATACACATTTAGTCTCTTTGTTGTTAGTTGTGAAGTCATGTCTGACCCATCACAATCCCATGAACAATGTTCCTCCAGGCCTTCCTATCCTCTACCATCCCCTGGAGCCCATTTAAGCTCTCGCTAACTGCTTCAGTGACTCCATCCAGCCACCTCATTTTCTGCCGTCCCCTTCTTCTTTTGCCCTCCATCATTCCCAGCATGAGGATCTTCTCCAGGGAGTCCTTCCTTCTCATAGCTGGCCAAAGTATTTGAGTTTCACCTTCAGGATCTGGCCTTCTAAAGAGCAGTCAGGGTTGATCTCCTTTAGGACTGACCAGTTGGATGGCCTTGCAGTCCAAGGGACTCGCAGGAATCTTCTCCAGCATCAGAGTTCAAAAGCCTCCATTCTTTGGCGCTCAGCCTTTCTTATGGTCCAACTTTCACAGCCATCCATTGCAACTGGGAAAACCATAGCCTTGGCTATACCTACTTTCATTGGTAGGGTGATGTCTCTGCTTTTTAGGATGCTGTCTAGATTTGCCATAGTGTTCATACCAAGGACCAAGTGTCTTTTAATTTCTTGGTTGTAGCTCCCACCTGAAGTGAACTTGGGGCCCGGGAAAATAAAATCTGTCACTACCTCCATTTCTTCCCCATCTATTTGCCAGGAACTGAGTGGGCTGGATGCCATGATCTTAGTTCAGTAAGCCGTAAAAGTGCTTAATCTTTTACCCTTTCACTTCAGTTCTGTAAATTGCTTGGAGTCAACATGAGTGAGTGTGGTGACTGAATTAATTAATTAATTTTCTTTTAACTACAACTAATAACTGGATAGGAAACAGCTTTAACACCTTAATGGCTTCAAAGTTGAGAACATTAATTTAATTAATTAATTAAATTGAGAAGCTCTCCATCTCATTGTCAAGTGATTCTGGGCAACTTAATCCTCCTCCTCCTCCTTTACAATTTCATTATTTCCTGCTTAATTCAGACACACAATTAATAGTCTATTAAAGAAATGATGAAATGCATTAATTGTGTTATAAGATCCTACAACAAACCTTGTAATATGAGAATGAAAATTTAAAACTATTTAAAGAAACAGGTAGTTTTCTGAGAAATTACAACTCAACTTTATCACACAATACATTTCAGAACACTTTTCTAATAAACTATGTTATTGATTTCTACAGGCCCGGGATTAGAATTCCTCTAATCCTACTAAAAAAAGGGTGTGTGTGGGTGGGTTATCTGATTAAAATGTCATTGGCTTTTCTCTAAACTTCCTTTTTTCGACACCCAAAACTTACACTGCATTACAAATTTCAAATATGCACAAACTTATTCTAGTAACTTTGGATTTAAAGCAATCATATGGCTTGATTCATTTTATGTACTGTTTTTGTGAACTGTGGTTGCAATCTGAACACAGCAAGAAAGTGCATGCATTTCTAATCCAGAGAATTTCAATATGAGTTTATTTTCAGGCTGTTCAAACAACACACCAATATAGAGATCTGCTTTTTCCCCCTCGGGGCAATAATAATTCTTCATTTTGTCATTGCATTTTGTTGTTATTTTTTTCTTATTTTACCACATAAAATATGACAATTTCTGGAGAGTCTTTCATACCTGACTTGCAAGGAGAGCAAGTTTAGGTGAATCTGCTCTGAATCACTTAGAAAGTATATATTTGTTTTAATTTAAAATCTAGCATACTGCATGAACTCAGATGATTGAAGAAGCTAAAATTACACAACTTTAAGAGACCAAGTCATGAGGCTCTAAAGAGCCTTTTGATGCGGGTGAAGAAGCAGAGTGCAAAAGTTAGCTTGAAACTCAACAGTAAGAAAACTAAGATCATGGCATACGGCCCTCTCAATTCCTGGAAAATAGATGGACAACAACTGCTTACTGGTTCTCCTTGGCTTGTAGGAAGCCAAGGTTGGTGCTGAAACCTTACATTCTCATTCCCTACAGGTGGCATAATCTGTTCATGGCAGCCAATCACAAAACATCCATTTTTCCGAAGTCAGATGGATGAAGTTGTTCCCTGTTGCCAGTCTTACATGTGTTTCTGAACAGATGGCTATCTTTCTATTGTGTAAGAATGTGCAGCACCAGAAGTAATCTTAGAAGCTAGTGCATTGCTTTGCATCATGTGAGATTCTCCCCTCTTCGTATCAAAGAATCTTCTCAAAAAATAAAATAACATTATGATGGGTGGTGAAGTGGTCTATGGAACAAAGGCCCTTTAAATTTACAGTCTGACTTAGAAATGCTCATGTACTGTATGTATTCAGTGTTAAGATTTTTTTTGGGGGGGGGGATAGATATAATAGCTATTTATCCCAGTAAATATTTCTGATTTTGTTGTGGAGGGTTGAAGTGCAGGAAAAAAATAGATATTAATTTCCTCTTCAAGTCCCTGTTTTCTTTCATTTGTTGCAGTCAGTCTATGTGAAAAGTGATTTTTAGAATCTCTAGTTATGAGCTGCTCTATTTTTCTCCTTGTCTCAGGCATTTTGCATGATATTTCTTTTTGATAAACAAGTATTGAGCCTTGAAAGTCAGGTATGAAAGATACTTATCTCATCGGAATAGAGGATAATGTGGCATTCTGTGAAGAGACTCTTTTTAGCTGACTGATATTAGATTGATATTTTTAGCTCATTGTCAATTCTAGCAGTAGATGTATTCATAGAAACCCAAATGTCAGATTCATCCAAAAAGCAATTTATGTTAAATCTTCTTCTTTTTTTAATGGCTGCGTTTTTAAGGATTGTATTCAAGGTTTTAGATTAATTGGCAGAAATTTTAACAGGGAAGTTTTTACAAAATGCAAATTGCTCCCAAATTCTATTAGACGCAAGGAAAAATGAAATAATGGTATGTGACAAAAATCTTGATAGACGGGAAAGGAGGTGCTGCCTAGGGAATGGCCAGATAAGAGCGAGTTTAGCCTCCAACTGCATAATGGGCGAAGAAAAAGTCTCAGAAGAGACACTCCCTAACCACTCAGGCTGTAAAAGAAATGGTGGGAGATTTGTATTTTCAGACTTGCAAGATTCTCTTAAGGTAGCCTTAAAATAAAGTAGCATTCATTCATCTTGCTATATTTTTCTGTCTGAACAAGGGGTCACCAACCTGTCGGACCTCAGGGACCACTAAATTCATAATTTTAAATCCCACAGACTACTAATATGATCTGCCTAATGACTGGCTGGATAGGTGTGACTAATTTGATATCACTCACATCAAGGGGTGCCTGGCCAGCCTCTACTCACCCCTCCCCTCCCAGCCACTCTTCGCCTGCACGCCCAGGCTCCTTAGGGCCCCAACAGGAATCAGTTGTTGGAGCTAAGCAGCCACCATGAGAAAGAATTGGCAAAACAGTCAATTGGATCTGACCGAGAAGGAGGCTCAGCAGAAGCACCTCACTGAGGACTATGAGCATAGGCTTTCCAAGCAGAGCGAAGACCTGCAGGAGTGCAAGGCCAGAGACCAGCGCTCAGTGGGCTGAGATGGTCATCCGGTTCCAGGCCATGATGCAGTCCCACTGGAACAAGGCCCTCTGGCTCTTTGCCACCAGCAGTGTTTCCCTCCAGCCTTTGCCCAAAGCCCTGCACCAGGAGGCTGAAGCAGACCCCAGGACAGAATTTCTGCTCCCCTCCGACCTGCACAAAAGGGCCATGAAGGGGGAGACTCTCTGCAGCAACACAAGCATTCATTGCATGTATCCAGCCCAGGGGACATAGTTTGAGGACCTCTGATTTAGTGCAATATTAAAAAATGCAAATATTTTTTCTGTGGGCCACCAAAATTTTCACGTGACTGCTGGTCTGAACTGCTTTGGAAGGGTAACAAGTACATATGTTTCTTGTTGGACTGTAAAACCTCTACAATTGTGTGGGAAAATGTCTTCTACATTTTCCCAACCATTGTCTTTCCATCTGATGAAAATAGAAATTGCTGATTCAAAACATACCTTAAGGGAAAAAAAATTCAGTGCAACTGTCAATGGGCTGCCTTTATCTTAGCTATAAGGGACTGAAAGATACATGAATACTTTGTATCTGATAGTACATTCATTGTTCAGGAACTTTGAGGTTTCCATGGTTTGAATCCTCCCATTCAATCATTTTTTAAAGTAGGAAAGAGCAGAATAGAAGGCTGAAAAGTAAAAGTAAAAATATGTACTTGAGAAAAAAAATAAGGGGGAAGAAGGAAAATTAACGTCAATTCAAAGTAATATGTCCAGGACACTAGTGAAATAGATATATGGGAGAAAGACTAACATGCTGTAAGAATAAGGCTTATAAAAATGCTTTTTATCTTGCAGAGGAAAAAAGAAATTCTGGTAAAGTAGAGGAATATATTTCAATGTAGTTTTTTTCCTGATGGGGCATATTTGGATGAAGTCATATATTTGTGAGTTTCCACCAGGTGGTTGTGTTCAATCACTGTAGTAACAAAAAGATTCATTTTCAGAAAGAGAAAGTGTGTCTATTGTTATTAATCCTGCCGTGTTTTGATGGGTCAGGAAAGCCAGTCTTTGCCTGCAAGGAACAGGCAAAGCACTGAAAACAAAAGGGAACCATACTTATCAGTTCTACTTGTAGACTTTGTAGACAGATACTTTTACAAGAGGAAAAAAAGGATAAACAAAAAGAATTGCCATCTAGAACTTTGAGCATTTTTTTCCCTTTTAAAAGACAGCAATTGGGGAGCCAATAAGCTTCATGATGAAGTGGTGATTTGAACTTAGATGATTAGATTCCTAGTACTTTTCTGGTATGTAGGGACTAGAACCTAAAGCACAGGATAACAGGGTTGGAATGGAGGATCAGGATTAGGGTCTTCTACTCCAACCCCCTTGCACCGTATATCATTCTGGATAAATTCTTGTCCAATCTCTTCTTGAAAGCTCAATCAATCAAACACCTTCAACTCTAGAAGTCAAGCTGTTCCATTGGTGAATTGTTCTCACTTCAAGGAAATTTAGGTTGCTTCTCTCCTTGATTAATTTCCATCCATTGCTTCTCTTCTTGCTTTCTGGTGCCTTGGAAAATAGGTCAACCCCCCTCTTCTCTGTGACAGCCCCTCAAATACTGGAAGACTTGCTATCGTATCCTCCCTAGTCCTTCTCTTTGTTAGATTAGACATACTTAGTTCCCTCAATTGTTCATCATATTGTTTAGCCTAAAGAACCCTCATGGCAATAGCAATTAGGCTTCTATACCACTTCATGGTGCTTTACAGCCCTCTCTAAGTGGTTTAAAGACTCAGCCTATTGCCCCCCAAAAATCTGGCTCCTCAATTTACTGACCTCAGAAGGCTGGAAGGTTGAGTTAACCTTGAGGATTGAACTCCTGTTGGTGCAATGCAGAGTTAGCCTGTAACACCACATTCTAAAACTGTGACATCATGGCTCTATCACATTTATTGGTCTTCTCTGTACTGTTTCCAGGGTCTCAACATTTTTTTGTGTGTATCGTGGTGACCAGAGCAGTATTCCAAGTGTGGTATTACTAGTGCAATTTAAAGCTACGGTATTATCACTTTACGATATCTTGAAACTATCTTACTTGAAACTACAGCTCCCAGAACTTCAATGAAGAACACAGATTGAGAGAAGTAGAGTTATTCTTGTAAAAGAAAAGAACCTGAATAACTCCATGTGTATACTTTTCATAATCCAAGCAGCATATCTGTAACACATTAAGATAAGATATTATGTAAATGGTTCATTTAGGGGAAGGCTATAAAGTTGATTGGGCCTGGTCAGTTTGACATTACTGGAAATTGCCAATGTCAGTATCAAGAAACCACCATCATGAGATTGATTGTCTTGTTATTGTCTTACTATGGGGAAATGAGGGCAGGGGTAACTCCGAAAGGGGATTTTTGAGCCGGGAATTTGTTGCCGAGTATCCAAAACGTTATATAACAGAGATATGTAAGGGCGGTGGACTATTACTCCAAAATGAATTTAAGCCATGTATTCAGACCTATCCAACATTCTCTTTCTATCTTTCATGATTGAGAATCCTTTTGCAAAAGCCTATATGCAATTGCATTTTAAATAAATATGCTTTTTATTGTTCATTGTCTCCTTGTTCTTATATGAGAGGTTGTTTTCTCACACAGATGATTGTGGAATGTTGATAGTTACCATAATATATGTTTTATATGCAGAAGATCCCATGTTTAACCTCAAACATTTCAAGCTAGGTTTGAAAATGGAAGCATTACTGGAGAGCAATTCCTAGAGAAAAGCTGGCACAGTGATTCACTCCAAAATAAGCTGCCGCTGTTCCAAATTTGCAACTCTTTGAAACTCACTGACCAACTACAGATGGGATTTTGAGTCCTTTTCAGTAAACTGCCATACTGTCTTTCTTTCTTTTTTTTTTGCTCGATCTGTTCTTGCCTTTCACACTTTCTAAAAAGAATACAAGGGTTTTTTTTAGCAGCTTGGAAGCACAATGATTAAAAAGGACTGTGTTGTTTTCAAGATTTTAATTGGCAGATGGAATAAATGTGGAAGCTTCAGAGGTGTTAATATCACATGGAGGAGGGATCATCAATTTTATACCTGCTTGACATATCAGTACTTGAAATGGCTTAATGTTATGTTACTCTAATATTTGGCCAACAATCCTGTCTAAAAAGTAAAGGTAAAGGTTTCCCTTGCACTTATGTGCTAGTCATTTCCGAGTCTAGGGGGCGCTGCTCATCTCCGTTCCAAAGCCGAAGAGTCAGCGCTATCTGAAGACGTCTCCATGGTCTTGTGGCTGGCATGAGTCAATGCCAAAGGCACAAGGAACACTGCTACATTCCCACCAAAGGTGGTTCATATTTGTCTACTTGCATTTTTACATGCTTTTGAACTGCTAGGTTGGAAGAAGCTGTGACAAGTAACGGAGCTTGTTCCATTGCATGGCACTAGGGATTCGAACCACTGAACTGCCAACCTTTCTGATCGACAAGCTCAGCACCTTAGCCACTGAGCCACCGCATCCTATCTATAATACAGAGCAATAACACAGCATAGGTAGTCCTTGACTTACAACTACAATTTAGCCCAAAATGTTCTGTTGTTAAGTCAGACAGTGAGTGTTGCCCCATTTTTACAATCTTTCTTGCCACCCTTAACTGAATCACTGCAGTTGTTATGTTAGTAACATGGTTGTTAAGTGAACTGGGCTTCCCCATTGATTTTGCTTTTCAAAAAGTCACAAGAGGGGATCACTATGATTCTGGGACACTGCAACAGTCATAAATATGAGTCAGTTGCTGAGTGTCTGAACTTTGATCACGTGACTATATATATATATATGTGTGTGTGTGAGAGAGAGAGAGGGAGGGAGGGGGAGAGAGAGAGAGGAGAGAGGGAGGGAGGGAGGGAGGGAGGGAGGGAGAGAGAGAGAGAGAGAGAGAGAGAGAGAGAGAGAGAGAGAGAGAGAGAGAGAGACTGACTGACTGACTCCTGGCAGAAAAATAGAAATCTATCAATCATTTCTGCCATCTGATTTAGAAATACATGGATTGATGTATATGCATTCCCAGTTGATGTACATGCAGGGGTGAAATGCTACTGGTTCGGGCTGATTCGCCCAAACTGGTAGTAAAAAATGCTTTAAAAAGTAAAAAAAAAAAAGTTCTGATGATTGCGTGGCACACCTGATTGTTGCACAGCTGATCATCAGAACTTTTTTTTTACTTTTTAAAGCATGAAAAGGTGTTTAAAAATGTTTTAAAAAAATAAAAAGAAAGTTCTGACGATCAGCTGTGCTGCACGATCTTCAGAACTTTCTTCTTTTTAAGCATTTACCCACACACACAAACCAAACCACACCCATCACTACAGAACTGGTAGGGAAAAAAATGAATTTAACCACTGTGTACATAGCCTAAAATCCTAGAATACCTTTGTTGGACTTGAATTCAAGTGCTAACTAGATCCAGCACAGAGAAGGTGTGATGTCAGCTCTTCATCAAGTTCTTCAATGCAGCCCACACCACAAAATTGATTTTTTTTCTTCCTTATTATACCCCAGGAGGTTCTACATACTTCATTTTCTGTGCTTAGAGCATGATTTTGTACATATTTTAATAACTGTCTCTGCATAGTTTTTCCAAGGTTACCACTGTGCCTTCTGTACCATATCACTATTGCTCTGCGATATATTTGTAACTTAGTTAATGCAAGCATATTCATCTAAATCTGATATTTTATGACTTATACTTTATCCTCAAATGGAGTTTATATTGTATAAATAAAATGTTTGGAAGAAAAATAGTTTCTGGGAATATATCAGATGAACCAAGAAATCAATTGTAAAAATAATGTGCTGCCCTTAACCACAATATCCTTTGGGGTTTTCTTTAGTGAAGATTCAATAGTTTTCGCTAAATTCTATATACCAGTTAGGAATGCTTGAAGATTTTTTGTTTTGTTTAAAATTCAGTTTCAGCTGATGTAGTCTGCATCGCCATCTCCATCTCAGTTATTCATCTTCACTAGGGTGATTTCCCAAATGATTCAGCATAATTTCCCCCCTTAAAATATGTTGTATATTGCAATTCACATTGGAGGGCATGTGTTTAAAATTTTGAAAAACATATTACATTTTTGTAGAGATTTTCTAGAAAATGAAATGGGAAATAGGGTGGAAAACAAATCAGAATGGAGTTTGGTTTTGATAGAGGGGCTAGAGTCTCTAGTGATTGGCTGAATTTCTTCCATCATGAAGAAAACTAATGAATCTCTGTTTCAAATAATAGTGCTACAAAATCTTTATTGTGAAATATGTATTTTTCTGTGGAACATACTTTTCTTCTGCTATTTCTCAGGATGTTTTGAGCTCCTGAATATTGGTGGAGTCATTATATAGTTAAAAGCAGCACTTAGAGTTTTAGAGAAATAAACAAAGGCAAGATTCCTTCAGCTTGACCATTTTATTTTTCCTTTAAAATACATATTTGCTTACGTTTCTGCTATTATAAGGATGGGTGGATTTGTCAAGGTTGATTTCCTCCAAATCCACACTCTTTTTTCAACTTCTATCTGTTTGCTCATCTTTAAGAGAGAAAAAAGTCCACATGGAAACCTACTATTCACATCCATATCCCCATATACGCTTTTTGTTCTTGGCTTCTGACTTTTTTGTCTCTAAAATGTACTGCACATTTACAGACACAGAGCAATATTGTAGGTGGTAGTATAATTTCCATTTTTTCTCTACCATGGGATATAATTAAAGGTGTCTCTACGTTGTTTCTCTTGAACACCATAAAAGTAGGATCAGCCTAGTAGCTATATGAGATTCAGAAAAATTCTAATTCCAGTTATTAAAATATCTTTCCTGTGATTACCAGTACACTACATTGGACCATGCGAGGGGGAAGTAATGCTTTGTGGAAATACCAAGGTGGGATTGAGAGATTAAATCAGTTGATACTTAAAAGGTTGAAAGTAGGCCCCAACTGGCCCAGTTATCCCCAAAGTAGTGCACCTGGTCATGTCCTGGGGAGGAAAGCTATGGCAAATCTAGACAACATACTGAAAAAGAGGGACATCACCCTGCCAACAAAAGTGTGTATAGGCAAGTCTATGGTTTTCCCAGTTGCAATGGATGGCTGTGAAGGTTGGACCATAAGGAAGGCTGAGCACCAAAGAATGGAGGCCTTTGAACTCTGGTGCTGGAGAAGACTCCTTGGACTGCAAGGCAACCAAACCAATCCATCCTAGAGGAGATCAGCCCCAACTGCTCTTTAGAAGGCCAGATCTTGAAGAGGAAAGTCAAATATTTTGGTCACCTGATGAGAAGGAAGGACTCCCTGGGGAAGAGCCTCATGCTGGGAAAGATTGAGGGCAAATAAAGAAAGGGACGACAGAGAATGCGGTGACTGGATGTAGTCATTGAAGCAGTTAGTGTGAGCTTAAATGACTCCAGAGGATGGCAGAAGACAGGAAGGCCTGGAGGAATGTGGTCCATGGGGTCGCGATGGGTTGGACACGACTTCACAACTAACAACAACAAATTCATTCATTACAGAATTCATTACAGAAGACTTCTTGGGAGGTGACTTATTCCCCAAAGCACCTTGAGGTCAGGACAAGAAGATCATCAAAGAGAGATCCAACTTAGAACTGATACATTTCGTGACAGGGAGATCAAGGCAGTGGAATGGCTTACCTCTGGAAGTTGTGGGAGGTTATCACTTTATCGCTGGAGTTTTTCAAAATAGACCAGTTGACCATTTAACTGGGATGATATTAGTCACCTGCCTAAACAGGGGGGTTGGACTAGAAGAGGGCTCTCCAACATCAGCAAGTTTAAGAATTGTGGACTTCAACTCCCAGAATTCCTCAGTCTCAGTTGACTGAGAAAGTCTGGGAATTGAAGTCCACAATTGTCAAAGTTGCCAAGGTTGGAGAGCCCTGGACTAGAAGATCTTTGAGGTTCCTTCCAGCCGGATGATTCTATGTTCTAGGTTAAACTCCAATTGGACTGAATAAACCACGTTCTCCTGTTTGCCTGGCTGAAGAGAAATATCACAGTGATATCATGAAGCCTTGCCAGTATTTGCCTAATGCAAAATCTCCTAAAATACTAGGCATGTCTTGGAGAAAGAGGTTAGAGACTCTGCTTTGCACCCAGGTTGTATGTCATCAGAAAGAGTAGAAATGAGATTGAGTTGGTTGACAGCAAACATAATCTTTAATTCTGAAATAGTAGAAATTCCATCCATAACCATTCCAACTTGTAGCTCCCATTTGTTTTGAAGGCATGGCGGTCTACCTTTGGCATTGAAGATGTAATTTCCCCAGAGAAATTAATGGCAACCAAGTAGTTCTGAAGGAGAAGAGGGAAGGATGAATAAAGAACAAATCCATCTCCTGCATGGTTCTGATGTGGGGCTGGATGATATGACAATTAAGTAGATATATAGCTGGTTGGGAAATCATATCTTCTGAGAGCTCTCATCAGTTCCTCCTGAAATTGGAGACAGCTATCAAACAGGATGGCAGAAATACTCATTCTGAGCTCAGGACACTTGAACATTTTTATGAATGACTTGAATATTAAAAAGAAAAAAAACCTTGTGGAGTTTGTAGGTGAGAATAAAATGTGTGTGTGACAGCTAATAATTCAGTTGTTAGAAAAAATTCAAATGATATGGATAGGTTAATGAAGTGAAATGAAAGAATATTGAAAGGATATAATGCCAAGATTTTCAGGGGTAGAATAAAATGTACAGATGGATGGAGATTGCTTGCTTGATAATGCATGTAAAAACATATGGCCTGTACTCAATTAGTTGAATGTCAGTTTGTGTATCATATTTGCAGCCTGCATATTCTTAGGCAAATGAGCCTTCAGAGGCTAATCATGTGTTGGAATGCCAACCAGGAAATCAATCCAATCAATGTGCACTCAATATAAATATATTAAAGTGTACTAATAGATTAGCCTATATTAGAAAAGTTATCAATAGTATTAATGCACAAATACTTTAAAAGTCTCGCAGCAATATTCACAGCAGTATATTACAGCTATTAAAACAGCAACATTTTAGGATGCCCCTCCCTCCCTCCCTCCCTCCCTCCCTCCCTCCCTCCCTCCCTTCCTTCCTTCCTTCCTTCCTTCCTTCCTTCCTTCTACTCACCCATCCATCCCTCTCCTATTCCATTAGCAGTAGCACTTAGATGTATATACCACTTTAAAGTGCTTTACATTACTCTCTAAACTGTTTACAGAGTCAGTATTTTGTCCCCAACAATTTGGTTCCTCATTTTACCGACCTCAGAAGGATGGAAGGCTGAGTCAACCTTGAGCCTGGTAAGATTTGAATAAAATAGTATTTTAATAGAGATTTACAGAAGAGCAATACAATTGATTAGAAGGTAAAAATGAAACCACTCAAGGGAAAAATGTGCAAACTGGAAGTGTTTAGCCTTGAGAAAAGGCAATTAAGAGAGTATATGTAACTGTTTTCAGTTTCTTGAAGCAGTGTACACAGAACACAAAATATTGGTCATACGTTATAGGGAGTCAGATTTAGATTGAGTGTTAGTAAAACATTCACACTGGAATGAGTGTTGGAAAAGTATAACCTAGTACTAAACTTTCCTCCACTGGTTGTGAACAAATTTCTGTTGGTGGGGATTCTTTTGAGTTAAACAAGCAGACCAATAAAACTACACATAGTCCCACTTGCTTCGCCCCTGGCCCCGTACAACCTAGGGAGATAAACTGCATGTGAGGTACTAATACCACCCTATAAAGCCTTAGTAAGACCACACCTGGAATATCCAGATTTGGTCACCACATTATAAAAAAAGATGAGACTCTAGAAAGAGTGCAGGGAAGAGCAACAAAGATGATTAGGGGACTGGAGGCTAAAACATACAATGAACAGTTGTAGGAACTGGGCCTGGCTAGTCTAGTGAAGAGAAGGACCAAGGAAAATATGATAGCAATCTTCCAATATTTGAGGGGCTTCCACAGAGAGGAGGGGGTCAAGCTATTCTTCAAAACACCTGAAAGCCAGACAAGGAATAATTGATGGAAACTGATCCAGGAGAGATTCAACCTAGAAATAAAATGGAATTTTGTGACAGTGAGAACAATCAACCCATGGAACAGAAGTTGCCTTTGGAAGTTATGGGAGCTTCATCACTGGAAGCTTTCAAGAAGAGGTTGGACTGCCATTTGTAAAAAAAAATGGTGTAGGGTCTCCTACTTGGGCGGGGTGGTGGTGGTGGTGGTGGTGGTGGTGGTGGTGGTGGTGGTGGTGGTTGGATGAAGTGACCTACAAGGTCCTTCCCAACTCTGTTAATCCAATCTAATCTAATCTTTTACAGTGTGATACCATAGTAATTTACCCAGAGGAGAGGGCTGGCTTTAGAGTTCCAGTATCACAATTTTACATTTACAAAAATGTATTTTGGCTCATTGAGCGACAGATGACATCAGGGGCTAACGAGATTTCCTAACTCTTGCAAAGTTTTTTGATACTAGCCTAAATCTTTGATCTGAAGAGTTGGTTGCTAGGAACAAACTGATTTTTCCCCTCCCCTGACTGCCTGTTTCATTCAGGAAATCTCCTGCTGCCTAGACTGCCTGTCTGATAGAAACCTACCTGCCTTCGGGCTAGCATCTCCAAGATGAAAATGTGCCCCCTTCTCCATTTTGTTCAAGATGAGAAGCGACTGATCTAAGGCAGCCCAGGGAGACCGGATCCAACCCAAACCCCGAGCCATCTTCACCTCCCCTCTTAAAAAACTCTACAAATAATTGAGCCATAGTATTTTGCTCCAATATTATGCCCGAAGCAAACACGCAAGTTTGTTTTTCAACTCTAAGCCACTTTGCCCCTCTGAAAGCCAAGTGGATGGAATAAGATAATCAAAGGCGTCAGATGCTTCCTGGAGGTTGTAAATTCAGAGCCAAGTGAATTTCACTGCTTGCTTTGGCTGTTAAAGGAGAGATGCTTATTCTTGGCTGTGTGTGTGTGTGTGTGTGTGTGTGTGTGTGTGTGTCATCTGGGCCACAACCCGGAAGAGGAGCTGCCCAGGGGGCCATGCAACAGCTGGAAAATGAACAGTTTCCAGCTAGTCTTCTGGTTACTGGCACACATGCATGCACAATGATCAGCTGACTGGCATGCATGTCATGCCTGAAAATGGAAGACCAGCTCTTCCAGTTTCTGGCACTGCTGCACGATCAAAGGCCAGCTGATCATCACAGGTGCATGCATGCCAGAAATCCAGAAGAGGAACGGGCGATGCCATGCATGTCAGGCAACATGACTCCATGTGCTACTTTGGGCATGTGTTCCATAGGTTCGCTATCACTGCCCTATATTGTTCAGGACAAATGGCTGTCCAATCTCTTCTTAAAATCTCCAGAGTTAAGAGTTGGCATTTTTTTTTTTTGACAGAGAACTGTGTTAAGAACTATACTTATCTGAGGGAATGCCAAAACCTGCAAATTTGATGTGTTACTTCACACATATGACAAAGATAAATTTGGGGAGGGAATTTTTTCCCCTTTTCCTATTTTCCTTTACTTTAATTTTCATTTCCCTCCTCAAAGTGGGTTGTAAGTCAAGCAACTATTCACAGTCATGGTGAGAAGAGATGTAATATTGCAAAATCTGGTTTCTTTCAAACAAGTTTTTGTAAACACTTTTGATGGCTTTTCTATCTTCATAAGAAAGAGGACTTTTAACATTTGCTTCCTCTGGCAAATTTTCCCAGATATTTACAAAAATAAATCCTTTACCACACAATATTTTAAATTCTCATATAACAGAAAAAGATAGTATTTACAGAATCTTTACCTGTCTCCCTATCTGTCATCTATGTGTCTGTCTATCTCCTATCTATCTCCACTCTTTCTCCTCTCTTTCTATGTCTTTTTCTCATTCTTTTTATTTCTGTCTCTTTTTCTTTCTACCTTTCTTTCTTTCTACCTCTCTCTCTTTCTATATCTATCTTTCTTTCTATCTCTATTTCTCTCTGTCTATCTATCTCTACCTGTATTCATACCTCTCTCTGTCTTTTTCTCATTTCTTTCTTTCTTTTCTCTTTTTCTCTCTGTCTCTGTCTCTTTCTTTTTCTTTCTACCCCCTCTCTCTTTCTGTCTATTTCTTTCTATATCTATCTATCTATCTATCTATCTATCTATCTATCTATCTATCTATCTATCTATCATCTATCTATCATCTATCTATCTATCTATCTATCTATCTATCTATCTATCTATCTATCATCTATCTATCTCTACCTGTATTCATACCTCTTTCTGTCTTTTTCTCATTTTCTTTCTTTTCTCTTTCTCTCTGTCTCTTTCTCTCTTTCTTTTTCTTTCTAACTCTTTCTTTCTACTTTTCTCTCTCTTTCTATGTCTATATCTTTCTATCTATCTCTCTGTCTATCTCTCTGTCTATTGCTACATGTATTCATACCTCCTGAGCACACTATCTTCTGTAACAATTTACAGATAATTCTCAAATCATTCTGGAAATCCTAAATTGGAAAGTAATATAGAAATGATCTAATTAAATAAGCTACAGGTGGCTAACCTCAGGCTTTTCTTATTTTACTAATTAAGCTCTGATGCTTTGCTGTCAGAAATAAGAGGACAGGGAATTATTATAGATTGAAAAATGCATTGACGTTGTTTGATTAAAAACAAGTTGTGAAGCAGGCAGCTTTCTCCCCTGCTCCCCTACTTGGCAATGGTTAATTCTTTTCTCCTGTGTTAATTTTAGAGTGGTTTCCATATGTAACCTATGCTAGTGTTGGGACTATATTGCTACACTTGATACAAGAAGGTCCCAGCTAAAATAATTTGGAGACAGTAGTTAATTTAAAGCTTGCTATCATTGGACAACATTCAATGATGATATTCAGAAAGATACAAATAGTTTAAATAATGGAATAAATTCCATGTTTTGTTATGATGTTTCTTTATGTTCATTAACATAAATGATCTTTGGGATAGATGAATATATGGGGTCCTTGGTGCTCTCTGAACTTGATGTTTTTCTTGCAGACATTTTATTACCAAATTAAGTAGCATCATCAGAACTAGAAGGAGGTGAGCTTGCTCTTATTTTTATCTACTGGTGGCCTGACCTGTCACTGTAAGTAGGAGTGTTCTTGGTAGTTCCTTGATTAGGCTGTTGGTTACTGTTAGCTTGTTTGTCTACATTGGTAGTTCCTTCATTAGGGTACTGTGCACTTCTTGATTGTTGATCTAGTGTTAATGGTGGTGTTAATCTCATATAGTATAGATTGCTGGTGAAGAGGCATTTTGGTCTTTTTGTTTCCCTCTTGAGTGTAGTAAAACATTGCTCTCTTCTATTGGTATAGATGAATACAGCTTGATATGTAGAAATCTTCTCTCAGTAGTTGACTTCTCTTCTTACACTACATAATATGGTTAGTCTGGTTCTGTCAGGTTTGTAAACTCATTCAAGAATTTCACCTCCTTGCTTTCCAGATAGATCTTATTTAAATCTCCAGATTGTCCTCATTTAACGAGTGACCTCTTTAGTGACTATTTGAAGTCATGATGATAAAGAAAAAATAATCAGTCCCCATATTATGTGATGAAAATGTAAATGTTTGCAATCTGTGGGTGTTTACAACTATCATGTGATCATCCTTTGTGTACTTCACAGCCAGCCTCTGAGAAAGAAAGTCAATGTTGGCACTGATCTCTATAGTCCATCGATCTGTGGTTGAAAATTGGAACTTCCTGGGTTGTTATAAAACTGGAGCTATAACTCATTGAGTCTTTTTTGATTAGCCCTTGGGCCATATCAAAGTGCAAAGTTCCAGAAACAAATTATTATTAAAATTTGATGAAAGCAATTTAAAATGGAATTTGATAAAATACAATTTGAAATGGAATTGGAATGAAATACGATTTAAAATGAAATTGGAATAAAATACAGTATAAAATGAAATTGGAATAAAATACAGTATAAAATGAAATTGGAATAAAATACAGTATAAAATGAAATTGGAATAGAATACAATAATTTAAGATATAGATAAAATATGATAAAATTATATTTCGGTGTCACCCCTGCAATCTACCCCAATCAATCCCATGTATGCAGATCTCAACTGAACCATTTTGTTTAAGTACTGTGCTATGTTAAATGTTGTTTTCAGTTTCTGGCCACAGATAAGGTAAGTTGTTTTGATATGGGGATCCCAATGGGTCATTTGTTTGGCAAATAGACCAAGGTACCTGTCTTTCCCCTCTTATACAAGCAACAATCCAATAGGATGTGAGCCAGGTCTTCTACCTCTGCTGCTCCGCAAATGTAGAGATGCCCATTGTAGGGTACAGAATGAAATATCCCATATCTGACCATTGTGTCAAGCTGTTCGAATCTTGCTCGCATAAAAATCTCCCTAAGATATTTTGGCAGTTGTAACTTCAAATATAACTCATACATACAGCATTTTGCATAGAAAAACACTGAGATTCCAATGTTTCATTTGATTCTCTGACTTCCAGCCAGAAGCCAGGGAATCTGGACATAATTGATTCAACTGATAACCCATTACCCAACTTTAGACATATGGTTAATTAAAGGGAAAGGATATTATACAATTCAACAAGGACAGAATGATTGGCAGAGGAATACACTTTCCAATTCTCCTTTCTGGGTATACACTGAAGTTGTAGCATGCATGAAGGAAGATCGGATGAGTTTTACAATCATTTTCTTCTTTTCAAATCTGAAAACAGGAGAAGAACAACGGATCCTGAAAATTCTGAGTTATGCTTGGAAAATCATTTCCAGGAGCATATTATAGTGAAAGCCAAGGAGCAATTTCAGGATAGGTACATTTTTTTAAAAAAAATCATTTTAGGGACATTGAATTCCATTAGTGCTGACAAATATTGTGATCCTTCCTTGAATTTGTCAGATGAAAAGACAGAAAACACATCGGAGGTTCGAGGCCTGAAATATTTGACAAGCAAACCAGACTATGGGGGAGAATAAGGCTTGAAAGTACACCAAAATGCACATCTGGATTTGTGTGTGTCGATAATAACTTGCACTTTGGAGGGGTGAGCACAATTTGCTACCCTTAGCACATTTTTTTAAATGCACCCTGGTTTTTTCCACTATAAGGTGAGCTATTTTGTGTGACAGTATTTAGGACATAATTAGGGGGGAGGTGTGAAAAAGATCCACCTGATTCAGCAATACCTCAAAATCTCCAAGAAGAACATGTAGGAGATGACCAGGCTGAGCTTGAGAGTGGGGTCAAACTATCAGTCTCAAGTCCCTTCATGCCCTCAAGATGGGTCTCCAACATTGGCAACTTTAAGACTTGTGGACTTGTGATGCTGGCTGAGGAATTCTGGGAATTGAAGTCCACAAGTCTTAAAGTTGCCAAGGTCAAAGACCCCTGCCTCAAGAGATCTAAGTCCAGTCCACCTTGAATTCTGTTGACTCTTATCTGCATGGAATGCTTATAAGGACAGAAAAGCTACGACTGAAATGAAATCAATATTTAATAATACGTTTAAGATTTTTATAAATCTCCCAGACGCTATCAACAAATCACAGCATAACCAATGAAATGTATTAAGCCAGAAAAAGACCTCTATTCCATCCTAGCATCTGTTATCTCATGATAGTTCTCATGATTAAATTAAGAATTAAAAGTTTTATAAGATCTCTTTAAATAGGTTGAACATACCAGCAAGCTATGTGATTTCAGCAACTGGGTTTTAGGGTTGATATGACCACCAGGGGTGCTGATAATATGGTTAACACATGCATGTTGGTGTGAGGGAATTCGGTAGTTAATGTAAGAGTTTCATTTGATATGACATTGTTTTTTCTCACCCAATCTAGAATTCTAGTTAATAAGACTTTTAATAGTTCACTGGTTTTAGGATGTGACATTTTGATTTTCATTTTTAATATTGTGATTTAATTTTTTTGAACACCCTCTCTTGGAACTTAGTTTTTCCCCATCATTAAAAATATCACAGAAGGGTTTTTGTTAAATGTATCCAACAGTTCTTCATAAGCATTGAAAAGGAAGCTGAAAATCTTCTTTTAACACCTAAAATTGAATGCAGCTTTCAATATTGTACTGTTGGCTTGAAATACTGAAAGAAAAGTATGGAGAGGGATTTTGTACAGCTTGTTTGTGTTATGAACTCCTATTTCATTATTTTAAAAGTGTTAAATAAAAACATTTTTCTCTTAAAAATGACATTCAGAGTCCTAAAGAAAATTGCCTGTATGAATATAGCCAGGTATGACACGTTGAACTATGCAAACAAAAGATAATGTGTTTTGACTTTTGTGGCATTATATCCAGATAAATTCTAGGAAATAATTGGGAGAAAGTATTCATGTGTGTGTGTGTGTATATGCCATTTCAATTTGCTTTTCTTTCTTAATACATCTTTGTTATATTTGTCATGTTTGTTGTTGTTAATTGCAAGTTATGTCCGACCCATCACAACCCTATGGACAATATTCCTCCAGGCCTTCCTGTCCTCTACCATCTCCTGGAGTCTATATAAGCTCACACTGACTGCTTCAGTGACTCCATCCAGCCACCTCCTTCTCTGTCTTCCCCTTCTTCTTTTGCCCTCCATCGTTCCCAGCATGAGGCTCTTCTCCAAGGAATCCTTCCTTCTCATTAGGTGGCCAAACTCTTTGAGTTTCCTCTTCAGGATCTGGCCTTCTATCAACAGGGTTGATCTCCTCTAGGACTGACCGGTTTGATCACCTTGCAGTCCAAGGGACTGGCAGGAGTCTCCTCCAGCACCATAGTTCAAAGATCTCAATTTTTTGGCACTCAGCCTTTCTTATTGTCCAACTTTCACAGCCATCCATTTCAACTGGGGAATCAGAGCCTTGACTATATGCACTTTTGTTGGCAGGGTGATGTCTCTGCTTTTTAGTATGCCATAACTTTCCTCCCCAGGAGCAAGCATCTTTTGATTTCTTGTTGTGTTTAAGTTCTTTTAAAGTTCTGCTTTTTCATTCTTGAACTCAGATTACAAGTTCTTCTGAAGTTTTATTTTAAGGAAACTAAACTTTTTAACTGTTGCCTGTAACATGGTTAAAAACAAGATAAAAAGTAAAATACACTGAAAATAATGTTTGATTTATAAATGCACTCTGTACTAATGTTGTTGGATTGCCCATGTTTATCAGTATAATGTTTCTAAATTCAAATATTAATGGCCTAAAGAAAAGGCAGAGTATGATGAATCATAAATTCAAAGAAGCCCCTTTGACTCCGTTTTGTGAGTTCTTAGCCTGAAGATGTACTTATCCCATTGACTGATAGCTTAGCCTCAGAGGCTCCTTCTACAGTCTGTGCTTCCTTAGCCACTCCAGAATCTGAGTGTTCAGAAAATGGGTCCTGAATACTAGAACACAAACAGTCTACATAGTGCTATTTAAAAATCCCATTGAATCATGTCCAATTCTCAGAGATTGCCTGGACAAGTCACTGCAGTTTTCTTGGTGAAAAAAATCAGGAATGATTTGCCATTGCCTCCTTCCTAGTGCTGACTTGAAGTATTTGGTCCAAGGTCAACCAGCCAATTTTGTACCCAAGGCAGGACTAGAACTCATGGTTTCACAGTTTCTAGCCTGATGCGTAACCACAACATTAAACTAGCTGACACTTCGGTAGAGTGCAGACAAGAATTGATAGCAGAGCTCTCCTTGAGAGTTAATTCAACTCCTCATAGAACTCTCTAAGGTCCTGAAACTAACAAAGCTCAAACCCGCTTAGTTCACTGTGAGAAGCAGCTTTGGCCTGACCAGTGGCATCCTCATCTCCCAGTAGGAGTCCAGCACCTATTAGAAGGCATCTGCTGGAGGCTGTTTTACTATGCAGGAAATTGAGACTGCTTTCTGCCTCAAAGAGCATGTTTTTCCTATTTCTCCTTTGGGGAAATATAATATTCTGGCTCTTTTAATATTCCCCAAAATATTTAATTCTCCTAGGAGGGGGGGTGGGGGGCTTCCCATAATTGTAGGAGGAAAATGTCAAGATTAAAAAACCAAGATAGTTGTGATTGTCAAGTTCAGGCCAAGAGGAAAAAAAGGAAGGCCAAACAGATGGCTATTAATGAAGTCACTTCATCACTAAATCCCAATTTGGAGTGAAGTGCTTTATATTCAAGGTTACTTCACTCCCTATCCAGATGCAGCCAATTTTACTAAGGTCAGTTTCTGCAGTTATAAATGACCACACCTTTGCCTCGTAATCTCATGCCTCTTCTGGCCCTGGACTCAAATTTCATATCAACTTCATAATTTCATTAAGATTGGGGTTGACAGAGCCTGCAAGCATTCTTTTGCACTGTGGTTTGACTTGTTGCCTTTTGATTGATATGTTCAACTACCTCTCATCTTCCTCTGATGGGGTTGACAGCAGGCATCTCACAATGTGTATTTAACTCCCAAAATTATCAGCAGTGAAGACATCTGGAGGAAGCCACGTATAACTTTAGTTTAAATGATGTTCTTGTCGTCTAATAATATTGATAACTATAATATTCTGGAAATTTCTTAGCCAGGATGAGCTTGAGGCTTCCAAAAGAGCTAATCTAGGTTTATCCAACTTTTTCAAATACGTATGCAGGAATGTGTGTGTGTGTGTGTGTGTGTGTGTGCGCGTGCGTGCGTGCATGCATGCGTGTGTGTGTTATATGCCATCTGTTGTCGGGAGATGACTTATTAATATGTTTATACAGCATATAGTCTGTAGGAAATATAAAATAAGGAACTACTCCTGATGTTTATTTGGGGGGAGTGAATTAACTCTAAAAAAAGAAGAAGCAATGGAGGTATTTTCCAGCATAGTGTTGAAAGAAACAGATGGCAGCCTTTGAGATAGCTTAATATCTTCCCTACTTTAAAATGCTCTTTTGTATGTTAGAACTCTATTATGGAAATAAGAATTGTAATAGGGATGAAGAATTTTAAGTGGGCTTGTGCTTTAATTGCTTGGTGGAAAATTTATTGAAAATTGGAGAGGCTAGATAATGCTCAGTGACTTTGCATTGACTACCAATACTGGCATACAAATATTAGAGCCATAATGGCCAGTGGCTATAATGTAGTATTGCAGGCTAACTCTGCTCACACTGCCAGGAATTCAAACCTAACAGTTCAAGTTTGACTCAGCCTTTCATCCTTCTGAGATCAATAAAATGAGGACCCAGGTTGTTGGGGGCAATATGCTGACATTGTAAATCACTCAGAAAGTACTGTAAAAGCCCTGTGGAGTTGTATATAAGTCTAAGTGCTATTGCTATTCCAAATTTGCGGGATCAGCAGTGTTTCTTACTGTCTGTCTCAAAAAAAAAAGGATCCATGTTCTAATCTATCACCTTTATTCACAACTGAAATAACAACACAACTTTTTTTTTACGTTTTAGCAAAGTCACCACACCAGGAAAACTACTGGATTCTTTGACACTTACTGTATGTGACATTACATTGTAAAAGAATCATTCTTTATCTTTACATATCTATTTGTAAATAGATACACTCGCAAATGCGCCAAAAAAAATCACTCTCCTGAATTGTGGGATTTCATGGAACGTCTTTAAATGGAAAGCCTCATTAAAATTGAGGGCTAATCTTCATATATAAAGGCCAAATACCACTCACTCATCACGAAATCTCCAGAACTGAAAAGCCTACAAACTTGAAATTTGGCACATATGTTTCTCTTGGCTTCTAGGTGCTTGCTAAGAAAGGATTTTTTTGGGAATGACCATCCGATCATCAGTATTTCTTATACAGTATTATAGTAACACACGTCAATGATAAAGAGTTAGATGTTCTACTCCCCCTCCCCACCTGAAAGGAACTCCATTCCAACTGCCAGTTGCCTTATATGGGTGTGGGCAGCGCATGACTCATCCAGCCTGTAGGCTGGGAGTTTAGACTACTCCCCCTCCCCACCTGAAAAGAACTTTGTTCCAACTGCCAGTTGCTTTATATTAACACACTCTGATGCTAAGGAGTTACACATTCTACATTAATTTTCAAGCTTTAAGTGTCCATTTATCAAGCCCGATCACATAGTTTTATAGCGAAGCACAGGTATCCAACTAATTAATGAATAAAGAAATAAAATGGAACATTTCTCCAATACTTGCCCCCCTTCTCATCTTGGATTATTATTTGTTTGGGGGAGGGGCAGGAAAAGATGTAAAATACTCTGCTTTTAAATAATATCTTTTTTTATCCCATGTTTCTCAGAAAAAAAATACCTGATAGTAAATTTGAGCTTTGTTTTTGCCCAGTAGTCCAAATTGCTTCATTGTTTATGCCGGGTGAGCCTATGTGCCTATTTAATGGCCAATTTATCAAGCCTGGCACTCTGACAAATCAGTCATCAATAGGCACATAGACATAAACAACATGTACATACCATTCAAATGAGACAATCAACAAACAAACAAAAACTAAAAGAGCTCCCCACCAGCAATTAACAGCTAGATGAGCAGAGAATAACACCAAGATTAACATCAAACCAACAATCAAGAAGTAAACACTACCCCAATCAAAAAACTGCCAAACAAGCTAAGAACTCCCAAGGACACCCTGTCAATACCAAAAGAGAAGGGACTTGTATATAAACAAATAGTAAACTCTGCTCCCTTCTAGCACTGGTGTTGTTAGCTAGTTTGTGTCTGCAAGAAAACAACCAAGGTCAGAGAATGCCAAGGATCCCTCAAGCAATTTTATTTCTCTTTCGGGATGGATGTTGTGAGGAGTTGGTTGCAAAACTGATGGGGTTCCCTATTACATGAACTTTCCTTACAGTTTGCATAATCGTTAGTAATTAATCCAAATGTCTAGTTTAAGGCAGATTCTAAAGTTTAAATGGATGTTTATACACAATTAGGTGAAGGGGATGCATTTTATGAATGCGTGCTTTAATTAAGTGCTCCCATTTAACTTTACAGTTCATAAACACTTCTGTAAAACATTCTTGCAATGTGGGTGATTAGAACAAATGGAGAATTCCATGCTCCTTTCTACTCTTCACTGGCAGCCAGATGTAATTTTTTTTCCTGTTTAACAATCCAACTCTCCCCCCCCCCTATTCAGACTAATGCAATTAAATCTTTCAAAAGCCCAACTGTGTTACAGTGAGTGTTAAGCCACCCTTGTAATGATTTCGATGCAGTTTCAAGAACTCAATTGAAATTTGCTCTTCATCTGACTGCCTCAAGTACATTTCACATTTGTTTCATTTGCCGAATCGCTAGTCCAGCAGACTTTTTACTTGTGGTGCAGGAATGGAAGCAAAACTCAATCTTCTTCTTACTTTGGTTCTTAGTCTCTTGGCAGCATTTCTCTTTTTCTTTCCTGTTGTGTTGATTTCTAAAGACATTTAAGAAGTTGGAAATGGTTGAGAATATTCGTAGCTCGGGTTGTAGGTTTTGGCAGGGTCTGTTCCCCAAGCTTGCTGTTTGGATGTTTTACTAATAAACTGGATAACGTCTTCAGCGGGGTTTGGGAGTGAAGTGTCTTGTTCTTGTATATAGGTTCTGGGTGGTCATTTGGTCTTGTGACTGGTTGGATCAGAAGACTGATTGAGTCACAAGACTGGTTGAATCACAAGATTGATTCTGTCCCAAGTCACAAGACTACAAATCAGTCTTGTGATTCAACTAGTCTTGTGACTCTATCAGTCTTCCAATTCAACCAGCCACAAAACCAACCTGTTAGAACCAGTGACGTGTGGTGAAGTTTATACCTGGTGAGACTCAGCTGGGCATCCTTTTGCGAAGCAGCTCAGCAGGGCAGCGGTCGGCCTCGGCGGGGGGGGGGATTTGCATCGGGGGAGCAACCAAGCACCCAGGTCTGCAGCAAAGGTGCTTGGTGGCTCCTGCGATGCAAAGTGCCCCGCCGCCCCCCCGCTGCCCCGGCCTGCGTCCGCTGCTTCTCCAAGCTCCGCCGCTGGAAGTCCCGGATCGCCTCTGGGGGAAGGCTGAGTGAGAAACGGAGCGAAGCTTCTCTGCGGCCTCCCGGCACTACGCAGAGGCTCTCACAGGAGCGTGTGCCAGCGGCCAGTGGCCCGGAGTGGCCCCGGTTGCAAGACAAGGCAGCGCTTAAAGCAGCCGCTGCCGCTGCCACCACCCCGCCGGGCGAAGGAGGGGCAGTGGCGGTGGCAGCGGCTGCTTTAAGTGCTCCCTTGTCTTGCAGCTGGGGCCGCTCCAGGCCGCCGGCCGCTGAGACGCGCTCCTGTGAGAGCCTCTGCGTAGTGCCGGGAGGCCGCGGAGAAGCTTCGCTCCGTTTCTCACTCAGCCTTCCCCCAGAGGCGATCCGGGACTTCCAGCGGCAGAGCCTGGAGAAGCAGGCCGGGGCGGTGGGGCACTTTGCATTGCAGGAGCCGCCAAGCGCCCAGGTCTGCAGCAAAGAGCCAGCCTCCTCCTTCTCTCCCACTCGTCTCTCCTCTGAAGCACGCCCTCCGAAATAACCCGCCCAACGTAAGCATGCTCAAGAAGACATGATTGGCTGCTTCCAGATCAGGAGGCAGGAGAATTAGTGTCTCTTTTCCATCTGAACTTCTTTGCCTTTTAACTCTTTCTTAACTTTTAGAAGGCGAAAAATTCCTTATGGAAAAGAGGCCCCGAGTTCTCTCACCTCCTGCTTTGGTTAACACTAAGCAGACACCAAGCCACTGTGACCTGGAATCTGGTAGCAACTATCTTGGCTTTAATTATTTAAAAAAAAAATATTTAAATTTCTTTCTTTTTCCTGAGGAGATTGGTGAGGCTCCGCCTCCCTTGCCTCTAGTGACTGCTCATCCCTGGTTAGGACCCAGGTGGTCAAGGCAGGACTCCAGAGTGTCCTTTAATTCGCTCAACAAATGGTCCATCCAAATGGCCCTCCAACAATGGGTTAAGGCTCCACCCCCATGCTACCCTGAAGGTAGTCGTACTCAGTCCCCCAAACAACAGCTCCTTATAGTTCAAATAAAGCCCACAGAGTAGGAGCATGCTCACAGGGCAAGGTCCAGGTTTTCAAGTCCAGTCCACGAGGCAAAGTCCTGGCCCCAGTCAACGGTAGTCTTCAGGGCAAAGAAAAGATCCAAGGCAAGAAGCAGATCCTAGGGCACAGTGACGCAAAGGGCAAAAGCAGCATCCAAGACAAGGGCAAGGTCCAGGACAAAAGGTTAAGAGCAACAGGCATGAATCAAAGCCAGGGGAGTGTAAGCCAAAGCAAACAATTTTTCCTAGTAAAGACTAGCTCCCCCTAGCTCCTTAAGTTACTCCACTCCAAGTATTCCTTATAGCAATAGCAAAAGCACTTAGATTCATATACCGCTTTGCAGTGCTTTACAGTCCTCTCTAAGCCATTTACAGAGTCACCATATTTTCACCAACAGTTTGAGTACTCATTTTACCCATCTTGGTAAAGGAAGGATGGAAAGCTGAGGCAATCTTGAGCCAGTCAGCATTGAACTCCAGACTGTGGGCAGAGTCAGCCTGCAATACCACATTCTAACCACTCTGCTACCACAGCTCCTAATGCAACATCCAATCAACTACAGCAATAGTGCTTAGACTTATATAGTGCTTCACAGTGCTTTACAGTCCACTCTAAGCAGTTTACAGAGTCAGTCTCTTGCCCCCAACAATCTGGGTCCTCATTTTACCCTCATTTACTCTCAGAAGGATGGAAGACCAAGTCAACCTTGAGCCTGGTGGGATTTGAACAGCCAAATTGCAGTCAGCCGGCAGTCAGCAGAAGGAGCCTGCAGTAGTGCATTCTAACCACTGCCCCACATTTATGAGGAAGGGTGGAGTGACCTCCTCCTGAGTAGTCTTGCAGCCCTTCTCTACTATTGAGTAGGTTTGAAGGTTTAAGGTTTATTAACCTTATATTGTGTATATTTGCCATCTTGAGTTATTTATAAAAAATAATAAAGATTGGATATAAGTAAATGAAATGTACTTCTTTCCACCAGATAGTTGGACTTGATTAGGTGCCTGGAACTCTAGAACAGGAGCTTTTCACACTGTAGTACTACTACTTTTTAAATGTATGGCCAGGACACAATTTATAGAAGGATATTAGTAATAATAATCTAATATCTCCATATAAAAATATAATAAACTAAACTAGAATGAAAAATACAGATCAATATGTATGGCCATTACACACAGCCTTAACCAGGGTAATAATCAAACCCAGAGTCTTCTAATACCATTGCAATTCCATTCTGTAAGCTTTCAGTGGAGAACTCAGCACTTAAAAATGAAGATAACTTTAATTCCAGCTGGGCAGGGAGTAGGACAGGCCAAATGCAGCAGAGAGTAAGTAAGTAAGTAAAATGTGGCCTACTGGTTTTGATTACAAAGTCAGAACTGATGCAAAAATGTTCTGCAAAACAGATACTATTGAATAGAATAGAATAGATATTGGAATGAAGAATAGAGTAGAGTTAGAGTAGGGTAGCGTAGGGTATGGTAGTGTAGGGTAGGGTAGAGTAGAGTAGAATGGAATAGAATAACACAATTGGGACCCTGGAGGTCTTCTAGTCCAACGCCCTGATTAGGCAAGAAATCCTACACCACTACAGACAAATCGTTATCCAATCTCTTATTTAAAAACTTCCACTGTTGGGGCATTCACAACTTCTGGAGGCAAGTTGTTCACTGATTAATTGTCCTAACTGTCAGGAAATTTCTCCTTAGTTCTAAGTTGCTTCTCTCCTCAATTAGTTTCCATCCATTACTTCTTGTCCTGACTTCAGGTGCTTTGGAGAATAGCTAGTGGCAGCTCCCGAGATATCAGAAGACTGCTATCATGTCACCCCTTGTCCTTCTTTTCATTAAACTAGACATACCCAATTCCAGCAACCGTTTTTATATTATATTTATTAGATGTAGATATTACCCATCTCACGCTCAAAATGACTCATATGTCTCCTTTCCATCAGCATTGGAACTTGTGAATGCTGTTCCCTATGCAGAAGAAATAATTTTATAGCGATAACTAGGAAATGTGAGAGAAATATAAATGAGGTTCTTGAGACAGGAGAATGAAATTTTGGTAGTCTCATTCCTATATAAAAATCAAGGGCACTTTCTGTTTAATTGCATGGCTCTGTCTATTCCAAGTAATGTTAGCAACGGGGTAGAAAAGTCTCTGGGGGACGCATATAATTGGTAGTGGTCTTCTTCCAAAAATAAGCTGGGCCAACAATTCCTCCCATAGGGGTCTATCTTAGAAATATTTCAGGAGACAGTGCCTCATTTGAGCAGCTGTGGAGAGGCATTGCAAGTCCTAACACACAAATTGGAAGTGGAGATGGAGATCCACAATAATGTTCCGATGAATTTTATTGGATAATTGAAAATGTGAGCTATCCACTGACTATGAACATTCATGTGTGATGGTGCAGTGGTTACAATGCAGTATTGCTGGTTAACTCTGCCCACACTGCCAGTTCAATCCTGACTGGCTCAAGGTTGACTCAGCCTTCCATCCTTCTGAGGTCGGTAAAATGAGGACCTAGATTGTTGTGGGGCAATATGCTGACTCTGTAAACTGCTTAGAGAAGGCTGTAAAGCACTGTGAAGCAGTATATGTCTAAGTGCTACTGCTAGTCCCTTCCTTCCTTCCTTCCTTCCTTCCTTCCTTCCTTCCTTCCTTCCTTCCTTCCTTCTGTGATGGCACAGTAGTTAGAATGCAGTATTGCTGGCTAACTCTGCTCACAATGCCAGGAGTTCAATCTTGACCGGTTCAAGGTTGACTCAGCCTTCCAGCCTTCCAAGGTGGGTCAAATGACGGACCAGTTTGTTGGGGGGCCATAGGCTGACTGTAAACCACTTAGAGAGGGATGTAAAGCCCTGTGAAGTAGTATATAAGTCTAAGTGCTATTGCTATTGGTCTTTTCCTTCCTTCCTTCCTTCCTTCCTTCCTTCCTTCCTTCCTTCCCTCCCTCCCTCCCTCCCTTCCTCCCTCCCTCCCTTCCCAGTGGTTAAAATGCAGTATTGCAGGCTAACTCTGCTAACTGCCAGCAGTTCGATTCTGACCAACTCAAAGTTGTTCAGACTTCCATCCTTCCAGTGTGGATAAAATGAGGACCCAGATTGTTGGGGGCAAATAGGCTGACTCTGCAAACCATTTAGAGAGGGCTGTGAAGCACTGTGAAGTGGTATATGAGTCTAAGTGCTATTACTATTGCTAACATTATTAGCCTCAGCACTTTAGTACTGAAAACTTTAAATGAGTGTAAAAGGCAATCCCTTTTGTATTGCTTATTATGTTTGTGAGCTCAGATTATGTCCTCTTGCATCCACAAAGTTTCTTTCTAATAAAAAATTGCAGCTATTTGAAAAAAAAGGGAAATGTTCAACTTCTATTTAGCCATCTCTGTATTTCTTTATGGAAGGATCTTTTAATTTGTTGGAAGATTGACCTTTATTTTCTACTAAATTTTTATCCTGGTTTGGTCAGGGAGAAGCAATGAGGCAACCGTGGAAACGCTTGGCATGATTCAGTCCATAGATATTAGGTCAAATGTTGTAGCTGAGGATAAAATGCATTTGGGTGTAAAGAATGTGGATGTAATCACACAGATGCTATGGATGTTATGCACAAGCAACTAGATTCACTTTCATGAAGGCATACAGAGAAGAAAAGAAAGTAGAGGGAGCAACGCTGGACTTGTGAGTAGCAATTTTAGACAGTGAGGGCTTCAGATTCTCAGCTCTAGTTATAAAGCAGAATAATATGTGGATTACAATATAAGAACAAGACGTGGCATAAGGGACAGATAAAAAGCTTGCTTGTAAGAAGACAGGGAAATGTCATCAGCCTTCAACCACAAAAGTCCAGTAAATGTTCCAGCAAATGTCTATATGTCAAAAGCCCAAAACCACAAGGTTCAGCTAAAGTTCACATAAAGACACGTAGTCAGTACCTATGGCCCAAGACAAAAGGAGAAGTAAGACCCCCATCTACTTATAAGGCTTTTCCCTCACAGTAACCAATAAGAAATGAGTTAAGTGTTTCCGTGTTACACTGCCTTTGAGAATGTATAAGAATGCGTGCTTCAATGATGAAGGTTGTTCAGAACTTGCAATACTAGCCTTGGGCTAGCTTTCTGAACCTGGCTGCCAATAAACTTCTCCTTGCATCCAGAGACATCTAAGTCTGTCATTTTCTGCAACAGTTAAATATTGCATTTTCTGTGCAACCTCTTGAAGATTGGAACAAAAGGAAAAATTAAGGGATATTCCCATTAATGCTTTAGTCATCTTCAGAAATTGGGAAGTCTACTGTGCAGACAAAGCAAATTTTTAATACTGCAGAGAGATGGATAAGAATCAGTGGGGACAGATTTAAAGCAAGCATATTCAACTGAATAACTCTTGGGAAGAGTTGTTTGACAGTAGATCAGACAGCCTCAAAAGCAGATGACAGCCTCAAAAGCAACCTTATCCTTGCTTGTGCTTCACTGCTATGTGATAACTGTCTGCCAGGAACTGTGAGGAGGGGAAATGAAAAGAGAAAGGCTTGGGAAAATGAAAGTAAGGGTTGTATCTCCTTGTGATGCTGCGTCAAGGTCACCCAGCTGGAAAAAGGAGGAAGCCATATATCAAACTATGCTTGGACCGAGGTGAAATTCAGCAGGTTCTGACAGATTCTGGAGATCTGGTAGCGGAAATTTTGAGTAGTTCGGAGAACCGGCAAATATCACCTCTGTCTGGCCCTAGAGTGGGGTGGGAATGGAGATTTTGCAGTATCCTTTGCAGTATACCGAACTGGTAGTAAAAAAATGAATTTCACTACTGGCTTGGACTGACCATTATGAAAACATCTTGCATGAACCTGATTGGTCATACTGGGATGGACAATGAGAGACAGTTAAGGAGGGGGAAATTAGAACTTAGGGATTTGGGTGCGCAATTCTCAGTTCTGGCTTTGCAATGCACTTGACCTTTAATAAACTATACCTTTTCTCAACAAATGGAGCCAAGGTTCATCTCTGTTTGGAGGTTTAAGTTGTGGCAGGTCTGACAACGCCACTAGATGAGCAGCACATACATTTGATAAATGTATAAATAAATAAAAGTACAAAAAAAGTATCTGAGTAATTGCCTGAAATTCTTGCTGTTAGTAGAATGTGGTGATGAACCATATCTATCATCTTACATTATAGCATCCCTTTCTTCCTTTTGTTGTTGTTGTGATAAGACGAAGTGCAGTTTTTCTTGGTATATAAGATAAATTGGATCAATTTGGATGCATTAGTATGGCAAATAAATTGATCCTCTGAGTGTCAAATTCTTAGAAATAAAGCATTACAGGAAATACATTTTGGGGTTTTAAGACTGCAGACAAATGTCATTGAAATCTGAAAACTTTTTTGAAGTTTGCATTATAAAAGAGATCATAAATGTTGATGTTGAACTTTCAGGATTGTCTCAGGGCACAAATTTATACATATGTGTCATACAAGTGTTAGAATGAAAGCCAGCATGGATTCTATTTTTTTTTAAAAAAAATGAGGCCAGGTGTTATAAATACCAGAAACTTAATTTATGAAGTTACCTTTTTAAAAAAAGGCTTAGTTAACATTAATCTTACTTTAGATGTAATGATAAAAAGTTAATTAAGGCGAGGAGCGAATATAGCTGTGCTGAGGTCGGAATAATGGCGCAAGCTGCTTATACTTATGTTTTGAGACAGCCTAATTTCGGTAGAGAGATGATTATCACAATCAATAATCTGGGTGAAAGTTGATGTTGACCATTAATAGAAACAGTAAAACAGTAATAGAATCTTGATTTATATTCACTATGGAATGAGGTTTTTTTACTTCAGTTGCATTAGTAAGTTCCAATTACTTTTTAATAAGCTTATTTGCTTAAAAAGAACTATATGACACACCTTTCTCTCTCTCTCTCTCTCTCTGTCCCCCCTTTCTTCCACCATAAATAAGAATTTTGAAGAAGTTTACTGGTGGTTTCAGTGAGGTTATGTCAATTGCTTTGCTAACCATTTTTCAATGAAAAACGGAATGCAAAAACTAAAATGAACTTTTTAAAAAAATCTTCCTATGCCTACATAAATATGCAAGGCATTTTTTTCTTTTGAAAAATCTTGCATTATTCTCTGATAAATCAGATGTTGGAACATTTACACAATCATCACCAGCAAAATCTATGGAAAATTAAGGA